>NC_084595.1:35982264-36282264 GCF_033807715.1 Cololabis saira
AAAATTTCACATATGTGGAATTTAACAAATATTTTTATACTTCATTACTATGTTCAAAGCAATCATATATCCTATTCTTGGGCTATGGGTGTAGAAAAATATTGATGAAATATTTGATTAATGTAGGCATAACAGGAAGTTGCAGTTGGTTCCACCTGCTGTTGCCGTGGCAACCCATGCTGATGAAGCTGCTCTCCGGTTATGTGGATAAAAAGGAAACACATGTTCCCTTTTTATCCCAACCTGAGGCAACATGCTGAAGTCTTGATGAAATGTCTGTGACAGGTTTTGGTTGAAGTGTTGCGGAAGGTCAACGGTTTTAACGTTGTAGCTGATCAGTTTATGTTTCTGTATTTTACTCCTTTGTGTACACTTTGTATGTCCACTATTGTTCAGTATATTGCACTGCCCTCTCTCTCTCTCTCTCTCTCTCTCTCCCTCTCTCTCTCTATCAGACATAAAATGTTACAGATATCAGAATGTTAAAGGATATAAGATTAAAAACCCCAATGGGAAAATATTAAGAATATTCGGTGGGGTGGATAACTGGAATATGACAGAAACTGCATGTTTGCAAGTTGTTTATGTTTTATAACTATGAACAAATTAATTCCAATTTCAATTGAGTATCCACTCAGGCAAAACATGCCCAAGACTCAAAAGATAGACCAATGACCTTTATTGTCATTTTCTTCAGAATACAACTTGCAAACTGATTGTATTCTCAACATAATGGCAATACAGAACTATGCAGCTATAAATAACTGACCAGTGCATAAAAGACTATGCTTTTGTCTGTACTGTCTCAACTCACCATTTTCCTTTTAACCATAGTGCTTAGTGTTTTGCTTGTGAAGAAATCAGTCTCCTCTGTGATGACTGGATAAATCGATCTTTTTGTTTTGTTGTAAGAGGACAAATCTCCAACCGTGATGGAGCAACTCAAGCTCCATCATCTGCTTTCAATTTCTGCACATTCATTCTTCCATTTTCTGTGCCGGCTTCTCCCGTTGTGGTCAGTGGAGGCTTGTGGTCTATTCCAATTGTCATTGGACGAGAGGTTCCCATCACGGAGCCGCTCGGAGACAAGCCACTCTCACAACCATGGACCCCCGCAGCCGCATACAGACGCTCACTTTAGGACCATTTAGAAGTATGAATTAACCCAGCATGCATGTTTTTGTGCTGCAAGAGGAAGGCGAAGCATTTTCCACAGACATACACACGCAAAATATTTTCATTTGCTTGTAAATATGTAACAAAAACAGTCTTTATTTTTCTTCTTTTTTGTCATCAATGACACTACAGAACAATTCTGTTTAAAACCCCTGTTTCGTCAAAAAACATAAGCAATTCTTAAAACTATATAAAAAAAACCCAAACAAAGCAAAAAATAAATTTGTTGTGTTTTTTCGTACAACAAATTATATCCAGGATGACTTTACCGGCAGGCAGCAGCATACATCTAAGGCAAAAAGGAATATAAAATACACGTTCTCCGAGTTCCATTTCCATTTTAAAGGACAGTTTGGGTTTTCTTTCTCACAGGTAACTTTTCTACAAGCCTGCTTGCAGCGTGCACAAAGACGGTCATTATATTCTGGGCTAAAGGAATTTCATTAGTTCATTCATGATGGCAACGTCATAAAAATACCCTCATAATCACATTTCTCACATGAGCAAACAGTAAAAAAAACAACAGAAAAAAGTTATTTTTGCTGAGGTAAATGCTTCTTGTTGCATTGTGTTTGTTACTCCATAATAGACCGCTGGAATTTAGCACAAATATACAGATTTATTTCTTTTTTTAGTACCTTGGTCTAGTGCGTCACTGTCTTCTATAATGCACTTCTTTGTTTCTACTTTAAAGCCCACCAAACATTTACAGTGAAAGCTGCCGCCTTGCAGGCTACAGTTTTGTTCCTGTGCAGGCAAACCAAGTTCAAGACATGCACCCCAATGGGCTGAAAGACTTGCCATTTGCTTTTGGTTTTTTTTTGGCCCTCCACAACAAACTTAAGGAATAGAGATGCTGCAAAGTATCATCTCAGAAGCCAGAGGTTCAGTCCGTGCTGCCATAGTGGTTCCCGTTGGGAGGGTTTTCCTGTAGACTGGTGTGTGAGATCTCTTCTGCCTGTGACACCACAGGGTCTACTGGTTGTGAAAAGTAATTGGAGACACAGACCACCTGCGGAAAACAACAAAATTAAAAGTTATTCAGCTGTACAGCACCCTTTTTAACTAACATGCACTATTTTTTTTTTCTGCAAACTTCAAAACTACAGGAATGACTGGAACTAGAACACGCAGAAGAAGGCTGTGCGACATCAGGTAACAGTAGACCACATACAACCTGACAATAAATATACAAACAGGAAAATAATGTGCAATACCATTCTCTGCAACGTGCAATTATGTAAATAACATCTGTAATTATCCATCTGTTATTCTTTTTATTCTTTTTATATACTAGTATTTTTTTATTACTATCTTTATTCTCCTTCTTCTTATTATTATTATTGTATATACTGTTTATAGTGTTTTTATTATTATTATTATTATTATTATTATTATTATTATTATTATTACAGTGTGATATTGATGCCTCTTGTGTTTTGCACTATCCCCTTTGCTGCTGTAATCTGGAAATTTCCCCTCTGTGGGACTATTAAAGGATTTCTTATCTTATCTTAACGTTTTCTAAAATTAGGTTAGACTTACAGTGAAAACGGCCACTAAACCTCCCTGCAGGAGGCCGGCGAGCACATCACTCCAGTGGTGTTTGTAGTCAGACACCCGGGACAGACCCACGTACACGGCGGTGGTGATCAGGAAGAATTGGATGGTGGGACGCAGAAGCCTCGCCCATCTCGACTTCAGTCTGGCATGAATGTAGAGCTGCAGCAGTCAGAGGGAACAAATGTGTGAAACCAGTTGAACAGCCACAACTCTGCGGCCAGATTACGTTTTCCAGACTAATATTTGCGGGCCAGGTATCGCAAAAAGATGTTTGGTAATAAATATATGTTTTAAGAAAAGACTTTAACCCAGCACAAGGATTTATGCAGATATATATAGTAAATCCAATGCTACTTACATGCTTACATGAAAAATGTTGATATTTCATAAATATTTTTTTGAACTGAATAATATATACTTACTACAAGGAAGAGCATGCAGTACATAGAGAAGGACGAATGACCAGAGTAGAAGGACAGTCTATAAAAGATAAAACAAATAATCAGAGCAAAATACATACATTATAATAATCACAAATCACAAATCCATACTTTAGATTTCTAAAACTAAAATGAAGAAAACTGTCTCATGCTATATCTATCATTGTTAATTTAAAATCCTAAGATTTTAAGAGCCACTTAAGCATGACTCCACTAAATTTACACCCGAAAACATTTTTATTGATCATGTCTGTCTCATCTGATTGTGAATTTGTGTTTTTTTGCACCAAATGCGGTGGGGGAAACAATATACCGTCCATGCTGCTCTGGACCTGCCTGTGTTTCCTCTGCTCCCTGGACTCTCTTCTCCGGTCGGCTCCTCGGCCGGTCCCAGCTCAGCAACCCTGCCTCAGTCTCAACTTATCCTGCTTGGTCATTATTATTTGCAACTGATCTGTGGTTCCAAATCATTCCGTCCTGGGAAAAGTATTTTAGCTAGTTCTACTGTTTCCCTGCTACCGTTTCCTGGGTAAAATCACTGCGTCGATTGACAGACGTATGTAGACCAAGCTGATGGCAATGCATCAGTTGGAACAGAGAAACATCTAAAACACGTAGGGAGACCTGGACTGAAGAACACAGTGTACAAAACATTGACCCAGTTTGTGTAATTTATAAATTGATTGTATTTAATAACTTAATCAACAATGAAGGAGAGCCGAGGTCTGCTAGCTCCGTAATCAGCATCATAATGCTGGTTCGCTCTGAACTGAGGGCGGTAAACCGAAAATGTACCTTTACCGACATTCACTGCGATGACCGACGTCAATTTTCTCACGTCGGTAAATTCAGTGTTTTGATAAAGAAAAGATAAGAAACATCTTTTTGTCTGTTTTGACTGTGTGCTGGCAGGCTAGTTTCATTCCCCTTTAAGATGGCGTCACATCCAGTCGGAACGAGAAGGGAAACTAGCTGATGGGTACCGACCAATCAGCCAATATGAAAATATAAATTTTTTGGTGCCGGCTAAGGGTTATTGTACATTTATTGTTATTGAGGTAAAACTGCCCAATTTATCGTGATATTGATTTGAGGTCATATCGCCCAGCCCTGACGCCTGTCACTTGTTGTTTTTGTTTTGCTATTCTGTTCATGCAGTCAAAGACGTCCACACCATGCTCCCCAAGCCATGATGATGACTGTGTCATTATGGTGTGTTTAGTGACTGGAAAAGAAAGAAAGAAACCCTTCAATGCTCAACTAGAACATATTAGGTGATTTCAGCTTACAGCCTGGTCTAAACTGAATTATTACTTGGTTTAATAAAGTTCATTTTGTTCATGGCTTTACAATTTAACTTGCTGATTATTTTCGTCAGACAAGAATATTTAGCTTTTAAAATAGCTGACATGTTTCAGCGATTACGCCTTCATCAGAGTTGTAAACATGAAACTTGTCAGGTATTTTAAAACCTAAATATTCTTGTCCAACAAAAAGAATCATCAAGTTATGGTAAATTGAATTATTACTTGTGTATTTCAACCGCTTGTGTTTGACACTTGGGGTTGCCAGAGCTGGCTGTGTGCTATCACTCAGCGGCTGTGAGAACAGGTAAACAACATCAGCTGGAGTTATCTGTGAGGTAAATAACAGGTTTCTGATTTTTAAAGCCCACACTCAAAGACATAATAACACAACAATGGATTTTCCAATTTTAATTTTTAGTTAGTCTTATTCAAGCCTGTCTAGAAACCTCAAACCTGTAAGATAACATGACATTATCTTGATGCGTAGTTTCCACATTTCTGTAACTGCTACAACATCTCTGCAGTACGGTGGCCGAAACCCGCCATTGCTGAAAATTAAAGAAACGCTGCAAATAAAAACAAACGCTGCTGCAAATAAAAAAGCCACAACGAAAGTGAATTACCGGGGACTATTTTTGCTGATGCACCGGTGTTTTTATGTGAGGGGAGAAGAAGAAGAAGACGAAGAGGACGTAAGTGAAAAGGAAGAAATAAGAAGAGCGAGGAATAAGAAGAACAACGAACGAGAAAATAAGTGAAAAGGTTAGAATTCAACGTCGCAACGTGTAATTTTTAATGTGCAACACCGGTGCATCGGCAAAAATAGTCCCCGGTAATTCACTTCCGTTGTGGCTTTTTTATTTGCGTTGTTTTTTAATTGTATTTGCAGCGGGGTTTATTTTATTTTCAGCAGGGTTTCTTTATATTTGCAGCATTTCTTTTATTTGCTAAGCGTTTATTTTATTTGCAGCGGCGTTTGTTTCTGTTTGCAGTGTTACTTTTATTTTCAGCAATGGCGGGTCTCGGCCACCGTACTGCAGCCATTACAAAATGCTGTTAAACCATCATAATTTATCTAAAGGAAATAAACTGACTACTGAGGGTTTAATACTTATTCAAGAAACTTACCTGGCCTCATCTACCATGAACTTGTCTCCGGTGCAGGTGAAGTTATCGATGTATACGCCCGCTTTGCAGTTGATGCGCTCCCACACTGGTTTGCACACGGCCAGGAAGTTGGGCCGCAGACGACCAATGGAGTACTTGGCTATGTCGGTCAGAGACTGGCTGGCAGCCGCTCCGAACAAGTAGCTCCCCACAGCTTTGTACACGCAGGACATGTACTTGTGCCCCAAAGACTGGTTCTTGACACGTGACAAGTACACGGAGAGGAACTCACCACAGATAACCTGAGACAGGAGGGGTCACAAAACGACACAAAATACTATACACCGTGAAAAAAAACACTGAAGAATAGTGATGTTTCTGTCCGTGGAGGCATCAAAAGGTCAGATTTCCTTACGACAATGAGCGTGAAGGGAATCATGACTCCTCCCAGCAGCTGGTGGGATATGGTCTCCTCTTTGACGGGGTATCTGATGGACTCATCGTTGCAGAAGAAACCCCGTTTGAAGGGGGTGTGTTGAAGGTTAAGGATGAAAAAAGGAAGTCCAACTGCGTTAATGAAAAAAAAAAAGCAGATAAGAGACATTAAGCTTTAACTTCATGACAGACACTGACATCTGTTGAATCTGAATAAACCTCTGGTATCGTTATAAAGTGCTTCTGATGCAACAGTTCAATCAAAGGAAGTGCAATATGTTGAGATTGCAAGCATGATCTTCCAAGTGAAAGAGGTGTAAAGTTACACAATGATTAAATTGAGTTACTGCAGAGCATTTCTGTAACAAAAGTTGTTCCAAAATAAGTAGGTCATATGCTCATCTTTCCATGAGGGAATGGTGTCGGCTGAGATTTATTGTGATGCTGCTCTTTACCAGACACATGAATCATGTCCTGACGGGTTTTGGTCATACATTTGTTCCTCCCCTCTCTTTAGGATGTTTATCTCACACAACGAGGCTGCCGGCCCAACTTAAGAGACTAATGCAACACCAGGCGTTTCTCCAAGTAAAATCATTCATTTTAGGCTAAATGAGTTTTCACAGTTAGTGCAGGCCAAATGAAACGTCTACTGCATTTCAAAACCCTGAGTAAACTTGAACTGGCTCCTTACAACCTTGGTACACTCTCCTGATTTAATCACATCATCAATCTTTAAAAGTCCCGCCAGCTTTAACAAGCATTAAACCCTGGATCTTTGCCAGTCGCTGTCTTCTATCGTTATAGCCAGGTGTAGTTTTATAAAATGCACTTCAGAAAACTGATACTCACTCACTACTCACTAAACCTGTTAATATATTTTTATAGTTTCCTACCCTTGACAAATATCTATGTGACCCTGGCAATAGAAATTTCACTCAGGTACACTGGCTGTACAGTATGTGACTGACGATAAAGCAGACTAAGTTTAAATCTAGTCTGGACTGTAACAAAACAGCCCTACAAGCTTCTTGGACCCTCACACTTGACCAGTTCAGCATCTAAATGTCAGCATTAAGCTCCTGCTAGTCACAATTTGTTCTGTAGGGAGCAAACTCAGCACATCCACAATGCTAGTTACTGTGTAGAGTAAGACTTCTTAAAGCTGAAATCTATTAAAAGAAAACAAAGCACAATAGGAAAGACTATCTGTGCTCGTCCTTCTATCATTTGAAAATGATGTTGCATCCAAACTGAGTTACAAGGATTTTATAGCTGAGCTTTGCTTCCAAGTGGTCGGACCGTTGCTTCACGCATTTTACTTTCAGTAAAGTAATATGGGGAGAGGAACTGACTCCATCCGTTTACATATAATGACCAAACTGTATTACACATCCTGCAGGTGTTATTGAGTAATAAATATAAATGTGACTGTAAAGTATGTGTAGTAACTCGTTTAAAACATGGTGTGAATGCCGGCTATAGACCTGAAATGTAAAGGCAGCAGTCCGACATTCATCATCATCACTTCTTTAATTTCTACAGTTAAATAGAGAGCTGGTAGCGTCATTCTGTAAGCAGAGTCAACGTGAGTCGGGATAGATGGAAAGACAAATGCAGAATAATATGTTGAATAATCCTGCAGACAGATCATAGCCATAAACAGCACTTTAAAGGGGAAGTCTTAGAGAGTCCTGGAAAAACGCAGTCAAGGTCTACACGTGAACCCGGTACTGAGAGAATCTCTGAAAAGACCTCCAAATAGTATCCCATCCAATAGAGTTCTGTTGTGACTGATAATTTTAACCATGAAAATTGGGAGAAACTTAGTAAAGGTGTATTGAGTTTATAAGAGGACCTCTCAACAGGTAACGGTAAAGGTTCTGTGCAGTGAATGTTTCAGTATTTTATCTTTAGTGATATAAAAAAGAAACCCGAGCAACTTCTTTCACGTTACCATTTAGTAGTATTGTATACATTTCTGTCAATATTTTCAAAATCAACTTAAAAATGAAAGAACTTTAAAAGGTCTGAAAACTTTATATCAGCAGTGCATTTTCACATACTTTTATTTCATTAATTAATAATTTCATGATAAATCAATCAAGGGATGTGTAAAGATGATCTGGGTTTTTTTTTAGGTGGGGTAAATTAAGTTAATACTTCCTCCGCAGCCTAACACAGAACATGGTTTTCTAAGTATTTATTTAGTCCAGACTGATTTCAGAACAACCAGGGCAGAAAATGGGTGCCAGCTTCGCAACAAAAACAGAGGACTGCACAGTCTGCAGAACAGCCAGCCACAAGCCACTGACTAAGCAAAGCGACAGCGAGGCTGGGTCGCCCTCGGGGCTTTCAGGGATTGGTTTCTGGAGAATGTAAAGCAGAGAAACATATGCAAAGCAGAGAAGTACAAAATGCAAAGTACCCAACAAACTGAATTGCATTAATAGTCCATGGGCCAGACCAGATATCAGCACCACTCAATGTGACAAACTTGCTTATAATTTTTGAAAAGATCCATGTCTGTAGATGATATTCTGGTATGATAACCCTTCCTGACTGGCAGCTGTATCGTAGTTATAAGCTCATGAAGTTACCCAGCCCCTTCAGAAAATTACATTTTAGATGCTTGTTTATAAAACTAAGCTGGTTCTCATTGTTATGTCTTTTATGTCCTGTATATGCATGATAAAGACCAGTTTGTGACATTAGCCTAGTGGCTGTTATAGTTTCATAGGAGCCTAATGATGCTCTTCTAGTTTAAGGCTCACAATGACCGGTAACATTGATATAGTATTTTGTATTTTGTGTCTCTGTTGTTCCTAGATGACACAGGGCTAAAAGATAGTATATCATTTGGGCGAAAATTGTGTAAAAATGTGTGTTGTTTATAGTTTAAATAGCTGCAGTGACCTCGATGTTGGTCAGAAAGATTCACATCTTAGCTTGAATGAATGCTTAATAGATCCCCTTTAAAATGATACCAAAGACAATATTGTGACACATTGACAGATATCCTGTACATGAGTCTAAACCAGGATATGCACCAGCATCTATAAATAAAGGACACCACAATGAGATAAGGAACCAGCTTAGTTTTATAAACAAGCATCTAAAATGTCATTTTCTGAAGGGGCTGGGTAACTTCATGAGCTGAAAACTATGATACAGCTGCCACTCAGGAAGGGTTATCATACCAAAATATCATCTATAGACATGGATCTTTTCAAAAATCATAAGTAAGTTTTCTCACCTTAAGTGGTACTGAAAAGTGAAATTTTGGGCTCTGGCCCATGGACTATAAGCAGCAGCTGTAAAGTCCATGTTTATTATGTGAACAGCTATGACACTCCTCCCTTATTGACATGAATCCAGAAAGCGGTTGTGCGGCATGCTTTGATGGCATGCCACGCAGAGAGCCTTTTTGAGGGAAAACACACAGGCTGGGCCCCTTTTTTCCATCTTCCTGTCTGGTTCAAACCTCAAGTCTCTATGTGTACAGTACACACATGACATTCTTAGAACTGATTTGAGTCTATTTACATTAGAAAAGAAGAAAAAAAAACTTCACAAGTGTGTTTTAGAGCAAGGACCTAATTCTGCTCTGGAAAAACAAAGACTTTCGTCTAATAACAGTTCTTGTGAAGGCGGATTTATGGTTCTGCGTTACACCAACGCAGAGCCTACGGCGTAGGGTACGCGGCGACGTGCACCGTACGATGCGCGTCGCCGCGTTCCCTACGCCGTCGATTTAACGCAGAACCATAATTCAGACTTAAAGTCTGAATTATGGTTCTGAATTATGGTTAAAGCGGCCAGGGTCAGATTTACGTACCGAGAGTGAGACAGGTCACGTCCAGCAGGACCAGCGGCAGCCCGGAGGCTTCAAACATGTTCCTTCCTCTTCTGTTTGTCTAGTTGTAAAAAAAAAAAAAAAAAAAAGTATCCGGCCGCCGGCTGCTTTTAGGAGAGACGAGGCGCAGCTTATCTGCAGCATATGTGTCGCTATTCCGGCTCCAAGTTTACACACGCTTGAGTCATCGCCCGGAGACTGTACTAACTCTACCGTGGAGATTTAAAACGGGGGTAAAAAGTAAGAAAATGCGCTGTAAATAAGGCAGAAATGAGCAGACTAATCTAAAAACACCCGCACACCCGCGGAGCCGCTTAGCCCTCAGCTGCCCGTGGACCACGGCAGCAGCAGAGACGCTCCTCAGGTGATAAATAACGGTGACGTCAGCGCGCTGCTTTCTGAGTGATTAATGCTGCCTTGACGAACCGCTGGGAAATCTGGACCGCCTACGTTGTTACAATGTAATTCAATTCAACGTCTATTAAAACAGAAGTTGTCTCTAGGCGCTTTCCAGAGACCCAGAACAGGACCCCCGAGTAATTATTACATAAACATAACATAAACAATGGCAGGTAAAAACTCCCCTAGTGGGAGAAAAACCTTAAAGGGAAAGTTCCGTTTTTTACAACCTGGACCTTATTTCTGGCATTTTTTATGGTCGTATACTCACCCAGAAAAGTTTGGTGTCATTTGGAGTCCTTCGGAAGATATTAGAAGTTTTGTGCGAGCCGCTTCTCCATATAATGGTAGCGCATGGGGCACAGCGGGACACAGACGATGCAGCGTCTAAATAACACATTATTGCCGCGAAACTCGTTCATTTCTTTTATGAATCACTAGATCTGCTTCTGTGCATCTTCCAGGACCTGTTGTCTACATCCGGGGCTGTGTGTGTAACAAGGAAATCAGTTTGTAAACAAGACCTCTGACCTGCATGACGTCATCTCTGTGCACGCATCCCGGACAGGTACAGCTAGACTTTGCTAACGTATACCCTGGCTCAAAACGGTAAGGACGTCCATCATATTCAAAGTCGTCGTCCACAACCTCAGAATTTGACAAATATTCAGACATGTTTCAAATAACTAACAGTAAACTAACAGTAGCGAACTCCAGCTGTACACAGAGCTGTCTACCATCACCATGCGGCATCTACCAGACATCCACGCAGACAGGTGGAAGCAGCAGTGGGATGATCAGAGGGGGGACTGCAGGTCACCATGCAGCTCCTGAAGCTCTGGCCTGCAAACATGCACAAAAGGGAACCAGCACAACAAACTACAAGAACGATGGACAACAATGGTGGCTATGGGATACTTATAATAAATAAAAAATGGAAGAGGAGACGTAAAGAAGGGTGAGGGGCACCGCCGATAATCTATACAGCAGCATATTACAATGAAGCTATGTTTGAGACTAACTATAATGACTACTGACTTTAAACACACTAGAGTTTACACTAACTACAGGTTTACTAACACTAACTAGAGGTTTACTAAACATTAACTATAAGCTTTCGTAAACAGAAAGGTTTTAAGTTTGGTTTTAAAGGTGGAGGTGGTGTCAGCCTCCTTAACCCAGATTGGAAGTTGGTTCCATAATGGTACCTGATAGCAGTACAAATGCTAACAGAATCAACAGTGTAATCAACTTAGTCGTTAATCATAATGGATTTAAGCTCTATTAATAGAATCTAAAAATGTCTTAGACTGTTAAAATGAAAGGACCCACCTATGTGGCATCCATGGGTTTTCTGAAGTGTGGGTTTTAACAAGGCTAACAGGATGTAATAAAAGTTGCAGTTCATCTGTTGACCATCATAGGCTGACTCCAAGAGTGAGTAAATCTCCAATTACTCCCAGTTTAAAATATCTAACTTTTCATCAGAAATAAACATATTTACAGCCTGGTTCAAAATATGATTCTGGTCTTTTGATTGACCATTTGCAAACATGGCATGTACAAGGAAAAATATGCTTTAAAACCACTCTTCAGAAAACCCATGGGTATGGGTGATTTCATGGATATTTTGCACTGTAATTTTACAGTCTCTGGTTTTGAAACCTATTTTTTCTAGTACTGTGGAGGCACCATTTGCAAATGGATGGGATTAAAAGGCCCAGGAAGCTGTGTGGAATGTCAGCTTCCAGCTTCTTCTGCCAATGGACAACATAGGAACTAAGGAGTTGTTCGAGAACGTTTTCAGTGAAATATCTCACTTCAAATGTCAATTTTGTGTCTTAATCAGAAATGACTGCTGTGTTTAACCAACACTGAGCTGTCAACATTTAAAATAAAATAAAAAAATGAACAAACATCAAATACCACAATGGCTACGGTAAGATATGCGGTTTAAATTTAGAATGTATTTATTTATTTAAGGAAGTGTAAAATTAATTAATTGAAAAAGTTTGCAATGCCCTGTTTGGAAAGTTAGCTTTTTAAAATGCATTTATGCAAAAATAATTTATATTATTTATATAAGAACATGTTTTTTTCACTTTTAGGTTAATTCGAGTCCAGGAAGTAATAAATTATTATTTTAAAGTTTGAAGACACATCTTCATGTATGGTATACATATATATATATATATACATATATACATATATATATATATATATATACATACATATATATATATATATATATATATATATATATATATATATATATATATATATATATATATATATATATATATATATATATATATATATATATATATATATATATATATATATATAATAATAATTCATTTTATTTAACGGCGCCTTTCATGTCACCCAAGGTCACCTTACAGAATAAAAACAAAACAATACAATAAAGGAAATACAATAATAATACAGTAGAAATTATAATACATACACACATACACAATACATACAATTAGACAATCAAGGAGCAACAGTACAGATAACAGAACAGTATGGTGGGAGGTAGTGTGTGGTGACCGGTCAAAGTGAATGGGCAAGTTTAAACAGGTGAGTCTTGAGTTGCGTTTTGAAGGTGGTGATGGAGTCTATTTGTCTTATGTGTGGGGGGAGGGAGTTTTATATATATATATATAAAAAGTAAAGTGACCTTTACTGGCACTTGTGCATATTTGGCCAGTATACTGTTGTTCTAAGACAGATCAACTGTCAGACTGCTTGGCTCAGCTCTGTGTGTCTGTTCAGCTAATAGTTTTTATTTATTTCAATTAAATTACACCCATAAGGTGCTTATCAGGCTCTCTGTTTGATGCCATGCGTAGACTGGTTATTAGCTGCTGATTAAAGCCTATTAAATTAGAGGGGTTAATACTATCACGAGGGTGTGTGCAATCTTGGAGACGTCAATTTAGAATTTCCGATGTGCACGTGAAGGCAGCACGGCGCAGAGGAGCCGTAATGGGAGTCTCGCGCCTATGGCGTGCTAGTGCTGGCTCTACGACAGTCGGCTGATGCAAAGCTGCTCCTCCTCACCAGCTTTACAGCATCTCTATTAATAGAAGGGTCTTCCTCTGCTTGATTAGAGCAACTTATTGATCAGTTAATAAGGTGTAACATCGGTGTTGTTTGGCCTATTCCCTGCAAGCTCATTTTGAAACGTCACAGGCCTAGTTCAGATTCTCTGGCCCTTTTATGTGACTGATCTTTTCATAAGCATAAATTTAATATTGGAGTATTAACATCATTATGATTGAAAAGGTCATTTCTCTCAAACTCAGAATGCTTGTGGCATGTTTGTGTGAAAAGTGAGTGTTGATTATGTCTTCATATTTAAAGTGTTCATCTAAAACATGCCTGAGAAGATTTAATAATATTTCTATTCCTGTGAATACTCACATACAGTAATCCCCTAAAGTCACGCTATGTAATGACAGCACTCCAGACAACAAGGCAGCTTATTGTTCCTTTTTTAAATCACGGCTGGTTTTGCTTCATCTGCAAGTGTCCTCACACCTGTCCTTTTTCCTTTAGTTACTGCTCTGCTGTTTTCAGTCGTCAACAAACCTTTATACTTCTTTATTTATACATCTACATCTTTTGTGGCAGTTGTTAGTCCTTGTGGTCACCACCGTCTCTCTTAATTCTTTTCAAAACTACGGTGTTTCCACTTTTATTGAACAATTACTTACTGATTACCTTAAACGTTTATAACTCCAGACTTGAGTGAGTGTCTATTTAACAATTTAAAGCCTTATTTTGGGTAAAATAACTCCCCAAACTTTTTTTTAAAGTCTTGATTATATATAGAAATATATTATATTATATTATATTATATTATATTATATTATATTATATTATATTATATTATATTATACTTTATTATATTATATTATATATATTTTTTATTTTTCATTATTTTATATTTTATATTTTATTTTATTTTTATTATTTTATATTTAGTTATTTATATCTTTTAATACTTTTTTTGGTTTCTATTTTTTTCCTTTTTTGATCATGGGTTGGTTCAGGGGTCTCAGAAATTCATGTATCAAAAATGACAAAGCTGGCATTATGGGTTTAAGGGATTTTTCAATATACCAATATAAATTTTAACATGTAAATGATGCAGTATGTGAGAATAGCACAAACAGCAAATTTGAAGGCTTTTGATGAAGGGAATTGCCTGCAGCATTCAAAGTGAGTTATCAAAGTTATATCTGTTGTTTTGTTAAATAAACAGTAACTGCAGATTCAGTTGAACATGTTGCATGGCGCCTGGTCACAAGTGAGGCTGTAGGGCCACTATGACCCTGGCTATGGTTACATGCACAGTAATATTCTATTGATCTTATTGTAAATTAAACAAAATTGACAACGGTTTTTGCATGTGATACAAATGAGATATTCCACTCATATTTCCATTTACATGCTAGAGCTTACCAAAGTGAGTGTCTTTACCCTCAACCATCCTGTCTGCTGCCTGGAGTCTAGGGCATGTGTTATAAAACAACTGTCCATGTTGCAAAATGACAATTGCACAATATTTCATGATTATGTCTGAGTGATGTGACTAAGATCTGCATGTTTCACAAAATTTAAGTGGATTATCAACACGGATTATCAACACGATGTTCTTCAGGTTAAAGTAATTAGAGGATACACAGTACATGGCAGCACCAGTGGCCACACACTGAAAAAAAGGTCACAGTGGAAAATGTATTATTTAATTTACTTTATCTAATAAAGTCGTAGCATACAAACAGTCAAACAAAAGGACACTTACTTTGTTATAGGTATATAATATTTTGACATTTTTGGGAACAATGTGGACATGGTTTTGTTTTGATTGTGACTATTTGGAGTTCACACGTTTAATTAAAGTCACTCTATGTAGCAATGCCACTTGTGACCACATGGGGAAATCATAGCAGAAGAAAGTTCATGTGTTGATTTGAACCATGAAGTGTGCCACGCGTAAGACACAAAGAAGTGTTCTGTTACAGGACAGAGTGGTACTACAAGACATACCGGAACCCCTTCCCTCTACAACCGTTTTGTCTGTGTCTTTAGTCAAAACAGAGCGTTGGGCCCATGTGGTCAGAAGTGGAATTGCTACAGAGAATGACTTTAGTCATCTTTATTAACTTTTGCAGATTTCAGTAATCAGTTAAAAAGCAATTATTTATCAATTATTAATACTACAGTGTTGTATTTGATGGTTTTATGTGTTTGCAATTTATCATTTATTTGTGCTGATCTATTTTATCAATTGTCACAATGGTTTAAAAATGTTTCTCTATTGGAAATAAAGCGTGAAGGCAATTTCCAAGGAAGCATCTGCATATCTCTGGTCTGGGGAGTTCCTCCTGGAACAGAGTATTATTCAGAAATATAGGCTTTAATCAGAATGATATTTAAAATACACCAGTGCATAAACATAATGTGAGAACAAGAGTAACAAGATGAAAAAGACCTGCTTCATGTCTTTCACTTCACTATTCTTTGTTTCTACATGAGAAGGAAGAGATTATTTTTAGAAGCTGTGCTTATTTGTGCTATATTGGTGCATGCGTGTGTGGGTAATATTTCAGGATCAAGAATCGACAGAATAAATTGTGTCCATCTTAATTTTATTAAACTAAAATCCAACACAAACTATTCTGATGTTTTCAAGTTTCTGTGACAATCCCAAAACACCTTTTAATATTAAAAGACCTTTTCACTTACTTCTGACTCCATAACTTGAATTAAAATAATGAAAGTCATGAAAACATGTTTACCAGCCAGAAATAATTCCTCATTACCACTCTTAACTAGATTATATTAGTCACGTCCCACTGTCAGTTTTTTCCGAGAGTCCAAGTGAAGCTGGATCTCCTGTTTGAAGAAGAGCTCCCCCAGCTGGCCGTGCGAGGCTTCGCTCATGCCCTTGGTCTGCATGCACATCTTGTACTTGTCTGGGGGAAGCTCATCTGCACAGCTCTTCTCATGCCACAAGTGGAAAAGGCCACGAGATGGAGCGCGGACCACCATCAGCTTACTGTGAAGGTACTTCCTGTACAGATGCACGTCCTCCAACCCCCAGCCTTTGATGCTATGGTCAAACCCACCTGTCGGCAGACAAAGAGGTAAATGTTTGGGAATCTACTGTTAATTTGTCTCATTTTATTGCCTAATATACAATTATTGTCTTCATTTCTGCAGAAAATAACTACCAGGAACCAAAAACAAGGTGGAAACCTCCAATGAACTTGCCGGCAAGTATACAGGACTGTCTCAGAAAATTAGAATATGGTGTTAAAGTTCTTTATTTTCTGTAATGCAATTAAAAAAACAAAAATGTCATACATTCTGGATTCATTACAAATCAACTGAAATATTGCAAGCCTTTTATTATTTTAATATTACTGATTATGGTTTACAGTTTTTTTTTTTTTTTTTCGTTTATTTCGGCATGTTTATATAGACACATTTCATCTCCAGAACATTATACATTGCATACACAGCACATGACGAAAAGGGTACGGGAGAAGCTGACGCTTATCAAAGTCCCGCCCCGTTCTATGTAAGATTCATGATCACATCAACAACAGAATTCAGTAAGATACATAGTTTACCACATAGCAATTTGTCTAATTTCATCCTTCACAGTCCAGATAGCATGTATGTTTGTACACGTGTCCAGTCCACTCATCCTGATCACCGTTCCTGTGATTTACTACTGTGTCCACTGTTCAGTTGTTTTTATGTCCAAGCCTCTTTTTGCATGCAATCCACTTTGCAATGGAGGTGCGTGTGTCAATGCAGATTTTGATTAGTCGCTGTCCTCTGGCTCTCTAGCCGCAATGTCACACACACACATTTTATAGTGACTTTGTTTTGTTTCCATGTTTTGTTTCCATGCCAGGTGTTCCAGTGCTGAATTTCCCACATTGCCATTGTTTTGTACACATAGCCAGACATTGCCATTCCTGTACCTAGTTTTGATATTCCTTCCATAACAGCTTCTTTAACTCATGTTTGAAAACAATTACATTTCTTGCTAACTTTAATTCATTGTTTAGGCTATTCCACATTTTCACACCAGCTACTGACAAACTATGGCTTCCCATCGTTGTCCTTATCTTTTTCTGTTTAAACTGCAGCAAGCTGCGCATGCTGTGAGGACCTTGACTAAGAGTGAACAATTTCTGAACATTTACTGGTAATGCCGCCTGTGTTGCTTTGTAAATTGTTTGTAGCATCTGAAAATGAAGTATCTCTCTCAGTTTTAGATATTTCATCTTTATGAACAGTTCGTTCGTATGTGCCCTGGCTGGGACAGAATGAATGATGCAAAGCGCTTTTTTTTGCAATTTAAATATTGGTTCTGTAATGCCCTTGTAAGTGAAACCCCAATTTTCTACACAGTACCTCATATGTGGGACTATTAGTGCCGAATATATGGTCTTAAGCGAGTTTAAATTGAGAGATTTCTGCAATTTCCACAGAATAGACACACTCCTTGCCATCTTATTTTGAATTATTTTTACATGTGGTCGCCATGTCAAGAGGTCATCCACTAATATACCCAGAACCTTATGTTCCCTCACTCTTTCTATATTGTTTCCATTAACTTGCAAGTTTATGCTTTTCTTTACATTATTTCTCCCAAATAACATGAATTTGGTCTTTGCCAGATTTAGTGATAATTTGTTTATATTAAACCATGTATTTAGTTTTGTCATTTCTCTGTTAATCGCTTTTTCCAGTATATTCAAGTCGTTTCCTGAGCAGAAAATATTTGTATCATCAGCAAATAAAATAAGTTTTAATACATCAGATGTTTTGATTATGTCATTGATATATAGAGTAAATAGCTTAGGGCCTAAGACTGACCCCTGTGGGACCCCACAGACGACATCCAGGCATGTAGACGTATTTGTTCCCATCTGGACATATTGGACTCTACCAGATAGATAGCTTTTGATCCATCTTAAAGCTGTATCTCTGATACCGTAATCATATAATTTTTCAATCAAAATATCGTGATTTATAGTGTCAAAAGCTTTTTTGAGGTCAATAAAGATGCCTACTATATATAATTTGTGGTCAAGCGCATCTTTAATCAGTTCTAAGGACTCTGTGAGGGCAAGTGCTGTCGAATGTTGCTTTCTGAACCCGTATTGGCTATCACACAGGATGTTGTGTTCAGTCATGAACTTTTCCAATCTGCTATTATAGAGTTTTTCTAAAATCTTTGAACACTGCGGCAATAAGGAGACCGGGCGATAGTTTGTAGTCATATTTATATCACCACTTTTATACAATGGTAATACCTTTGCTATTTTCATTTTGTCTGGAAATACACCGGTTTTGAAGGATAAGTTACATATGTGCGTGAGTGGTGTTATAATTCCTTTTTGTACCGCCTTCAACAGTCTCATGTCAATTTCGTCTACATCTACTGAAGATTTAGATTTGCACTGTGTGAGGGCATTTACAACTTCTGCTTCAGTGACTGGTTCAAGTAACAGACATGAATTTTTAGTGATTGTATTCTTATCAGAGTCAAAATGGTCCCAGCGCAATGGTGATTCAGGGATGTCCTTGGCCAGCTGTGGGCCAACAAAGTTTAAGTTTAAGATTCCCAGAATATTCAAATTTTTGGAGATATTTGAGTTTTCTTAAGCTGTAAGCCATGATCAGCAATATTACAATAATAAAAGGCTTGCAATATTTCAGTTGATTTGTAATGAATCCAGAATGTATGACATTTTTGTTTTTGTAATTGCATTACAGAAAATCATAATATTCTAATTTTCTGAGACAGTCCTGTATTATTTCTTAACCCATTCTGGTTTCAATGAGGATTGATGTATGATTTGAAGTTCAAAATTGAGGCAGGAATACTGAGTCATGGTAACTAGAGACATGTAAAGTTGTGAAGCAATTTTGCCACAGCAGGCAGCAAGACACAGAAACAAAGAGTAGGGGCAATGAGGCACTGCCTCATTGGTTGAGTCGAATGGGCTTTAGTTTAAGATTTTGCATGTTTGATCAAAGTTGAAAGTACAGCACTGTAAAAGTTTTTTTTAATCGTTTTTATTTGTGGTGCTATACCAAAACCATATTTTTGTCACAAATCGCTGCCGGTCTGTCTATCTGCAACAAACTTTTGTAGGTGAAAACAGACACATGTCGATAGCAGTAATATTTATACAGCAGAATTAAGTTATACAATCCACCACAAGCAATGTGATTACCTATATTGATGAAATCAGACTTGTACTGGCATGTCATGCCAAACCCAAAGTCTCTCCAGAACCCATTTTCCTTTTTCCTCACCTGAAGCAGAAAGTGAGAATAAAAACCGGTCCCTTCCATCAGGATGTCGTGCATTAAAAGAACAACTTTTCACTGTTTTACACGTACCAGTTGCTGTTGAAGAGGAGGTACAAGTGTGCTATTGCTGTAGATGATTGATGGGTTGTACTGGCTGAAGAGTATCGGGTAGTACACTCTCTTTCCTTCAAGTTAAACACATACATGAATGAATCAATTGAGCTGTAGAACAACACTGAAATTAGAGTTCATACTTGAAGTGTAGAATTACAGCGACTCAGACGGCACTTCACATCCAGTTCAGATGCAGTGATTAGAGTTCTTTGGCAGACGGGTCAGGTTGCATTTTTCATAATTGGCAGCCGCAGCAGGTTTTGACCGGAGGGTAAAGGATGGGAAGTGGGTAGTACTAGTACATGCTCAACAAACCCCCAGGTCTGAACAAAGACGTAAAAGATGAGCTTCAAAAGGAGTATTTGGGAACATAACAACAGAAGCATCGCCAATGAATTACACAGAAAGGGATGATGTCAGTGTGAATATCCTGCTGTTGACTCGACCGTGTGTGAGCTCCCACTGCTGTCAGAGGGAGAGTCACTCGATTGAGTCATTTCTCAATCACCAAGGAGCTTGCTCAATTATTTTTCTTCATATTTCATTTGGATCACCTTGGTACATGTTTGGTTCTGTCAGGCAGCGTGGGAGGGAGGTAGGTGCCCCTGGTAACCGGGGGGAGTTATCCAAGACCCCAACCCCAGGATGCATCAGTGACTACGTTTACATGCAGTCAAAATGCGGGTTATTGCTAATATTCCAGTTACTGAAACATTCGGAATATTCCGTTTACGTGCGTGAGCAAACAGGGTTATCCTTGTATACATGGTAATTAATCATTAATCATATCTGGATCAAACCAGGGACGCGCGGAGAACATCATGACACAATTCCCGTCATTTCCACTTCTTCTTCCTGTATCCAAATTCAAAACAAATGCTGCTTCGCGCAGCTTTTCGCTCACCTTCTTTTAAATCTCACTATCCCCGTTCTTTCTATCGTCTACAAATGCCGAAATGTTCATATCCTTCATTTCATTTATGAAGTGATTAGTCTCCTCCTCACTCCAAAAGTGTGGCGTGGTCTTGCGTTTTTCCGTGTTTAGAAGAACTTCCTGGACTCAAAAGACCAGGATTCCTTGTGAACAGAGCATGCGCAGAAAACAAATTCCTGTTCCGTTTGATGGGGATATTCCGTTAGGCGTTTACATGACCGAATATTCGGGTTTTAAAAGGAGTAACCCAGGGGTCATATTCGGGTTTTTAAAAACCAGAATATGAGCAAATTCGGGTTATTCAAAGGGGTTATTGGTGTTTACATGGCCGCGCAAATTCGGGTTATTGACAATATTCGGGTTTTAAAAGGGTTATTGATGCATGGAAACGCAGTCACTATCTAGAAGACAGCTGAACAAATACATTCGTTGCCACTTTTCTGGTGGTCTTGGTTTCTGAAAAAACCTGTATCTTCAATTGATCGTTGTACCAATAGACTTTGAAAAACACAGAGGACTCTTAGTGAAGTACTCATCCTCAGTCAAGACACTTTGGCATTTGCTTCACTTCATTGTCATGTTATCTTCACCATGATCTTAGAGTGTGGGTAATGTACGCTCACTGTGGGTAGTGTGGCCTGCAGAAGTAGAATGAACAAGATCGCTAGTGGCGGGACTCTCCTTTAGAGGTAGGGTGAAGGAGTTCAGGATCAATATCAAGAATAGCCAATTGAGCTGGGGCCCGTTTCACAAAGCAGGTTTAGTGAAAACTCTGAGTCTGTTAACCCTGAAATGAGGGAAACTCTGAGTTTTCCGTTCCACAAAGGGAGGTAACTCAAACCAGAGAAAGAGAGGTAACTCTAGCCTGTTTCACAAAGAGAGGTAACTTAAGCTCTCGGTCAGTTACCGTAGTAACAGACGCTCTGAATCTAACCTGGTCGGGACCAGGTTTATTTCAGCGAACCTGGAGTTTCTCTCTGTCTCCTCCCTCAGTGGCGTCAATTCAGCCAATGGGTCTTTACGCAATACACATCCGTTTTCTGCACCACGGACAGCAAGCGGCAGAGTTAGAGAGCAGAAAAGGCGTATCTGACAAACGCAACGTATTTTATTCACTATGTCAGTGCAACACAGGGACATCCCAGTTTAACTTCAAACAGTTAAAGTCCAAATGCAAAAAGGAGAGGGAGAGTAAAAAAAAGTCAAATATTTCCCTTAAACAGATGTATAAGAGGATTTATATCTTACTTTGAGATGAACTTGCCTAATTAATCCATCAGTGGCTAACAGCCTCGTTAATATATTCTGGACCCATCACTTGCCTTCTTTCTTTTTTTTTATTGCGTGGTTGTCTGCTTCATTTTAATTTTTGTAAGTTAGTAACACTGCAAAGCGCACTTTTTTTTTAACTTTATTTAAAACTTTATTTAAAAGTTCCAATTACAGTCAGAACATTGACCGTGGACAGTCAGGCATCAAGGAATTAAATAAACAAATACAGTATGAGACATAAAGTGGATGAAGTGCATAAGTCATTACATAAGTAACATAAATATAATAAAATAAATCAATTTAAATAAAAAGAAAGAAAATGGCAGGACATATATTATATCTGCAGAGCGCACTAAAAACGAGATTGATAGCGACCACTGTCGTCAGGGACGCTGGGACATTTCAAGATATGAGGAGGGGGGGGGGGGGGGGGGGGGTACAAGTGTTGGGATAGATAATACCTACTGAAATCCATCATGTTGTTCTGATATGCATTTGTAGTTATTTTATATGTATGAAGTAATAGAATACATCAATACAAATAGATACAGAGTAATTCCATAAATGTATTTAAAAAAAAAACATTTACATCCTCCCCTGAAGCCGAGGTGTGGCAGCTGCCGTACCCAATTGACGGCCCTGATCTAAATGACAATAAAATTTCATTTTTTTTTTCAAAATATGCTCTCATACTCGCCATATGCACGTATTAACGCTTCTAACTCCAGTGGCGTGAAGTATGTGGATCTTCAGATGCAAACTAACGTTTCCTCAAAGGGATTTTGTAAATTGAAAAGATAAATAAAGTTAAAAAGAAAAAAAAGAAAATGTATGTCGCTCTTTTGTGTCGCCGGTTGCCATGGTGAATCCTTGTATCAGCGATCTACTGATGCTGGCTTTTTATTTCCCTCACGCTCGCGCTTAACTCCCGGTGAAACTACTTAGAGTTGAGTAAATTACCTCAAATCCGCTGTTCTGGAACCGAAAACTCAGAGTTTCCAATCTCAGAGTAGATCAACTAAGAGTTCAGGATTAAACTCAGTGTTTGTTGAACCTGCTTTGTGAAACGGACCCCTGGTTTGGGCATCTGGCCTCCTTGATTATATTTCTCATCTGGCTTTGGAAAGGCCTTTATGTCCGCTTGGAGGAGGTGGAAGAGGTAGCTGGGGAGAGAGAGATCTGGGTCTGTGTAAACTACTGACCCCGTGACCCAAAGCCAGATAAGTGGAAGTTGATTGATGGATGGATGCCTTTTTTCTGATATTACAGTTTTTTATTTCTGTTACAATATGTATGGCCTTTAAACAATAAATAAAATCTGCTTCCACACTACCTGTTCTTCACTTAGATAAATGACAAAACATTTTTAACTACAGCTGTTTAATCTGTCAAGGTACAGGTTAGAGGATTTATGTCTCTGGAGGATTGGGTGAGCTTTAAAAAATGCTTCTCTTTACAACAAAGCAGTCCTGTGTCTCACCGGGCTCTGCGTTCAGACGACAAGAAGTCAAGAAGTCCGTGGTGAAGTGGATGTCAACGTCACAGAAGAAGAGCAGCACGTTCTGCCGTCGCCTCCAAGCTCTCGCACCCACTTCAAGGCCTCGCCCACGAGAAAACTCCTCATTCATCTGGATCAACGTGAAGCTTCTGAACTGAGTCTCCCTGAGGGACAGAAGGAGACAGGAAGGCTGTCATCTGTGCTTAATTAGACAGCTATTTATTCTCATTTGAAAAACCAGCCAACCCGTACGACAATATGTCTCATTGGACCGTTTCACGGTTGCAGCTTCGCAGAGTCAAGAGAAATTCACTTGTACTACATGAGCTAAACCACAAAACATATCAACATATTATTAATATTTAATTAATGCAACCCATAAATGATAGAGGAGTTTATGTGTATTGATCCCTGAAGGAGGTAAGCCTCATAGGATTTCATTATTAGCCCACAGCTCTGAAAGCGCATTTTTAAAAATCTATTTTTATCTGAAGTCCAAAGAAACTGCACTGCAACACGAAATCTAAAGTATAGTGTAGAGAGGAGGAAACAGATTCAATTTAATTTTCTTACTGCCCTGTTATTAAGAGATTTGGACTGAATTTGCATGACTCATGGCATGAATCTCATGACAGGATCAAACAAGACGCACGACTTGCCTTCAGCTGAGCTGACTTGGAATTACTTTGGATTTGATGGGATGATCATCCCAACAGTCATTGACATTAACAAGAATAATCAGTCAGTTCGACAGTTCAAACCAAAAGGTAGACAGAATTCAATCATGTTTACAAAACTGGCAAACCATTCAACTCAAAAGTTACAAGTAACTGAAAACTTCATCAGAACGTGTTGCTGGTAAAGACCCAGATGCAGAAAAAAAAAAAAAAAAAAAAAAAACCAAAGCACTGCACTTGTGGGGAAATTAAAAAAAAACAAAGTCCAAATAGGATGTAAACTGCCATGGGCACGGACAAGGAAACCAGAACAGAAGCCGGTTACACAGGCAATAAACACAGATGACTGACAAAGGGAAAAGGAGACACACATACTGTAGCTGGTGGGAACTATCGGGGATAAGCGGTAAGGGGTGACACATGGAAACACAAAAACTAAAGGACGAAGAAAAGTGGGAGAAAAATGAAATCCGTACGGGCTGACAGCAACTGCATCACATGAAAAACCTACAGATGCAAAGTTGGCCATTTTTGCTTTTAAATGTAGACAATTTGAAAGAAGCATCAGATATTTGACCCTTAAAACAGGATTGATTAACGTGTTGCATCAAAAGTTTCATGGAAAAAAAAAAAATCAATGTCGGGGGTCAATAATTTCCTTTCAAATCTGAAGGTTTATCCTCTCAGATGGGCGGATTATCAGAAAAAATGAAAGCTTTTAGTAAACAGGATTAGGTCTTCGTGGCTTTTAGATGTTTTTTTACTTTATAAATGCTTAGTAGTTGATCATTTCAAGAGTTATTTTTCATGTTATATAGGTGAAAATCATTTTTGCAGTACAGTAATGTATAAGAGAATAATTACTCTGTGATTGAAACCAAAAATGGTGCCTCAGCAAATAACATCTAATTATTTTTCCCTTTCTGCATATCAACTGGACCTTCTGCTTGTTTCTGTGGTCATTATATACCTTAGTCTCATTCACACGTCTCATGACCACATGACTGGTGTTGCAGGCAATCAATTCATTGCAGCAGTGGTGTTGTAACTGTGTGTTGCTCTCTTGAAAGTATTCCAATTTTAAAAAATCCGACAGACATCCACCCACCGTAGCATGGATCATGTTACCTGGTGGTCTGATCCAGCACAGATTTCACCTGGTCGATCTGATCTCGACCAAAGTAGACAACAGTGAGGTGAACTCGGCCATCCTGCTGGATACACACTTCTCTGAGCCAAAAACACAAACAAACAAGCCAGCATTTTTTCACGATTGGCTGTAGCACTAAAGTAGGTGCCGGTGTGGTCATTTACTTCCAAACGGTACCTGAAGTTGTTCATGAACTGTCTGAATGCGTCCAACCTCTTGGACAGCGGAACAATGATATTGATGATCATGTTGTGCGTGTTCACACTTTCGCTCTTGACCTTCATCACTGGCCCAAAAGCCCTGAAGAGTACAAGCTGTGTGAAGTCCCGTGGGCCATCGCCTTTAAACACAAGATCATAGACGGTTCCTCGTTCCTGCTCAGTCCGAGTCAGCCCTGTGACAGAGAGGAGAAAGTAGAAAAAGGATTAAATCACTTGACCAATTCTGGTTAACATATATTCTATGAAAGTTTGGAAGAACTGGGTCCACAAAACTGTATGAGCAAGCGTGCTTGTGCACCGCAGGAACCTTCTAGTAACTAATAGTTGAAGTTTTCCTTTATTGCGTCGACGTATCAGAAACTGTGGCCGACTGTAGTTAAGAGAACTTCTTTTATAAGGTTTTCCTTTAACTCTTATGTGAGAGCTGGAGCTTTCCCAGCGCGAGGGGAACCGTCTATGATGCGTGGTGACTGGTAGAACCAACACAAGCGTCAGATGAGTGTACAAGTGCCAATTTACAAAAAAATAATATTAACAACTGTTAATATGGACTTTAAGACATGGAGGAATAGAGCAAAGATTATGCACAGGTTTTATGGAGCTTTTTAAAATTAAATGGACCAAAAAACACAGCTAAAGAAATGTGGAAAATTTCACAACTTGATTGGACAGATAAGTAATAAGATTAAAGGAGCTTGAGGCAGGATTTATGAAAAAAATTTGTATACGTTTTAAGTTTTCTAGTAATAATGTCAGATGAAGCGTTCCAAACCAAAAAGAGTGAGCCCTCTAGCGTATCTCTCCGTTGTCTTGAACAGGCTGTGTGCTGCAAAATGTGCTGCTATTCCAGACCGGAATTTCCCGCGCTGTCCTGCGGATGTGACGTCACATGACGCTGCATGCACGTTCTCGGCGGCGCACAAGTAAACATTGGATACGCGTTTGAGTCATGGAGGCAGCTTCAACTTGAATTGGGACTGAAAACAGATGCTGACATGGCTCATTTCCTACTGACCAGGTAAGATAACATTGTAAGTCATATTTAGAGCTTGATTTGAACGGGGCTCCCGTGCCGGCTTCGATGTTGGCGCTAATGAGTCTCATTTCTTATTCTTGCCTCATGCTCCTTTAATTGTGCACCTGAGTTTACTGAACTTATTTATATATTACACTTTTTTCTACATGTAATATTGAACTGAGGTTTTATCTCCTTTTTTCTCCAAGTTTGTCCTCTGTTCATTTTCTACACAGTAAAGTTCTCCCTGCTCTGAATTTGCAATGTAGTCATTTTGCATTTTGTGATGTTTTTTCTATTTTGAGGTTTGGAAAACCTGGATGTGGACCAAGACCCAGCTTTCCACGGGGTAAATAAATAATAAACCAAATGCTTCCTCACCCTGTATGAAGTCTGAAGGGGAGTATGTATGTTTACGCCTGCTGTTTTCTGTATATAGCTGGGGTCCGTTCAGCACGTGCAGAGCTGTTTCCACGGTACTAATCAGCTCATCTTTGCGGTCTTTCCTCACAGGCCTCTCGGCAGGGTGTCTCGTCAGCCCCATTTCCAGCTGGTAAACCCTGAGTGACAGTGAAATCTCAGTTTGTGAGCAGGCAGCGTTACATGAGGTGGCATTGACATCAGACACGGGTTTCACAGCAGTTGTGAAGGCCCTGGCAGCCCACTCACGTCTGCAGGGTGAAGGTGTCATAGGGAATCAGTGCATATTCATTGGGCAGCATCACGCCTGAGTTCACCTCAGCCTGGTTCATTTGGGAGCGGAAGAACTCCTGAGGGACACAATGTGGAACTTACTATGACATCTATTATTTCACACGACATTTATGTCATCAACACACATCAGTTTTGCATCTTTTCTGAACCAGTATCCTCCCCTCCTGTACCTTATTACCTTCAGGTTTATCTGTGTTGGGATTTTGTGCAGGCTCTCCAGACCCTGAGGCAGAATCCCTCTAGTTTTAGCTTTGCTCAGGGACTCGTGGAGCTGCTGCGTCCTCTCCTGGAGCGCTTCTTTCAGTTGAGAAATCTGCTTTGTCAGACTGTTGATATAATGTCTGTGAGAGTCCTCTCTTTCCTGCAGCAAGGCCATGTACCCCTCCTTACTGCTGGCCCCTCCAGACCACAGCGGAGACTGCTGCTTGCTGTGAGACGCGGGCTTGCAGGCCAGGAGGTACAACATCAGCAGAACGCAGCAGAAGCCCAACACGATGAGGCCAACACGAGCCACCAGGGCTAGCAGCCACCGTTTCAACATGTCGGACAACACCTTTCGTTTTAAACAAATCCTAAACACTTGAGGAGTGAAATGTAGCACCAACAGTTAGGTGAGCAACACATTACTCTATAAGTATTAATATAAATGTCTTTTAAAGTCCTGTTTTTTCATCCTCTTCTGTCCCATCCACTTGCAGTATCTTCATATTGTGTCCATTGATTTGTTGTGATCACGCATTTTTGGCTGAGGGAATATCCAGAGTTGTGAAAGTCCCCTAAAATGACAAAATTATACATTTGATAGCAATCTGTCAAATGAGTCAAATAATTGAGCCCTCACTATCATTTTCTTAATTGGATTTCAAGAGAGGCACAAAATGTGTTTTGGATGTGCAGGTTTCAGAGCAAATCTCATTGCCATTCAGATGACAACTTTCCAAAACTGATAGAGAGTCTGGTGCTAAACCGCCCTGTCTGCAGTCCACACCTGTCACAGATTTAAAACCACACTGTTCTGCAGCTCAGATTCTACATATATTAAAACAGCTTTAGAAAACAACTTCTGCAGTGTTTAGCCCAGACGTTCCTCATACAGGAGTGGAAATGTAGTCACTTCTACCACAACATTCAGGATTTTCATCTTCTTCGGTGCCTTGCTCCGTCACACTGTCATTTTTTCTACATTTTTACTCTCTTGAGTCTCTTATTTTCTTCAAGGATGTTCACTGAAACTGCGTGAACAAGTTTAATCATTATTGATTTGTGAAATAGATCCTAAAGTAATAACCAGTTGTTTCAGGGACGATCAAGACGGGAGCCTAAAGTTGTCTGGATGATTTTTTGTCAATAGTGGGGACAAGAAAACGCGAGAACAAGATCACACTTAGTAAAAGGAATCAAATATTCCTTCAAATGGATATGAAAAACATTTTGTGCTTCCATAAGTTAGGCTCTAATAATATTTTTCTACGAAAACAACAGCAAGTGACCTATCATAACAGTAAGGATGCTAGATGTCCCAATTTTTTTTAAACCTGTTGCTGGCTTCACATTAAAAATGAGAATATATTTGCTTGCTATGTTTTTTTCTTCTTCTTTTTCTCATTTGTACAATTTTCAGTCACATTTTGAGTTTAAATGGTTTACAATTCATTGTCAACACAAGGCCAGACACCAGTTGATCTCAATGGGAACATCAAAGCCTCGGGGGGAACAAGGAACACATTTATACAAGCCGAAATGTTCATCTGCCTGGAAATTTAATTCTACCCGACAAAAATGATTTAGCCCCTGCTTTTCTTCAGCGTTGTATTGGAATGTTATTCAAATGCAAAATCATTGCCAATACTGAGATTCATTGTGCTCCTGTTCCCAATTTATCCGTAGCAGCAAACGCAGGAATTCAAGTAAATGATTTTTAATAAAAAAAGAATAGGAAGAGGGGAAATAGAGGGCAGAGTAGCTGAGGCATGCTGGGAAGACAATGGACAGCTCAAGAAACAAAATAGAAAAGCAAACTCACAAACCTACTAATCATGTCCTGATGTGCCTCTGTGTTTTGTGGGCCGCTTGTGTCATTCCAGGTTCACAGCTGTCACCCCGGTCCTGCCGCTGCTGGACTGCTGCTCTGGATAACTTTGGCTGCAATAAAACACACAGAGCGAGAAATCACCTGAACCGACGCTCATTCGGTGCCACGACGCTGAAGGTGGGAAATGACAGAAACAAGCATTTCTCTGTGTATGTCTCCACCTATGTGTGTGTGTGTGTGTGTGTGTGTGTGTGTGTGTGTGTGTGTGTGTGTGTGTGTGTGTGTGTGTGTGTGTGTGTGTGTGTGTGTGTGTGTGTGTGTGTGTGTGTTGCAATAATCAGTTTATTCAAGACACAGTTGGCTCTTTATAGCTCAAGTGGAGGCTGACTTCGTGAAAGACCTGCTTATGTTTCCGGCAGCGTATGTGCAGATGAAAATGTATGTGTGCATGCGTTCATGGCTTTCTGACCTACAAATAGAGTGTGTATTTGACAGAAGTGATTTTAATGGAAAAAATAAAAGAACAGAAGCTTTTTAAAAAAAAAAAAAAGAAAAAGGCAGTAAATTGCAGATTGTCAGCTCACATGCTGACAAAACTGAAACTTGCAAGCATGAATACACAATACAGCAAAGGGGGGGGGGGGGCAAAAAACAAAAACAAAACATACTCACCAGCTGGTTCAACAAGAAATTGCCCACTCCTCCAAGCTGCTTTCCCTTTTTCATAAAAACTGAGAAACTTGTGTAGGAAACTATGAGGTAGCTGTCAAAAGTGAGAGCCGGAGTGGCCTCACATGAGTAAAATAACCCACACGGTCTCTCCTCTCTGTCTCCACCTTGTTCTTAGCAACTTCTCTCCTCATCCTGTTTTCCATCCTGCACGTCCACCATCTCTGTATAATCTCACACCATCTGCCTTTATTCTCAATTCCCTTTCAGGTCCTGTGAGGCTCCACTCTGCCTTTAGGTTTAATTAGAAGGCAGCCAGAGTCAGGAATGCCGGTCACACGTTTGCATGTTCTGCCTGGTGCCAAATCTGCTTTTGGTTGAAATAGCTAGGTACCTATTGAGTCCCACCAATAGGAAGGGAGTCCTGCCCATTTACTGGAGCAGGGACACAGATGGCCCCTGTTTTCATTCAGGAGTTTGTTACTTTGATATTCACATATAAAAAAAAGAAGGAAAAGTATTGTCTTAAACATGAATTTTCAGTATTTGTGATTAGTATGCTCATTGAAATATGAGCTCAATTATACATTGTTATAAACATTTTATAAACATTCTATGGAACGTGATCATTGTTATGGAATTAAGGCAACTACAAACGCATGGAGTGCTGCTGGGTGTATAAAAAGTATACTTCAGGTGCTATTTGGCATGGGGATCCAAAAGATTCAAAAACAATTTAGAAAAACCGAGGCACTCAAGAAGTTAGAAAAATATAAAAGGCCTTTATTAAATCATGGCTTAGAAAAAGTTAAAATGCCTAGAAAATGTTAAAATGCCAACATGTTTCGGCCATGTAGGCCTTCCTCAAGGCAGATAACAAAGATGATTGTTATGGAATAATTAAGAAGATAGATGAAAAAGAGATAAATAATCAGATTTTTTTTAAGTTAACTTTTAACTTTTAGTTTTTCAAATTTACTCCAAATTAAAGCCTTCATATCACATTTGCATTACTTAAGCTTATTCTTTACTATAAAGCTTGTGGACATTTAACATTCTGATTGATGATGTCATGATTTACATGAATGATTATATTATTTCGATTCCCTTTTCTGGACTCCTTTGAATCAAGTGTAGTCTGCTTCCTTCCCTGCTCCTGTCAGGGTTGTTCAGACTGCACAAAGCGGAAAAACAAACAAACAAAAACAAAGGATTTGGATTTGTACCTTGTATTAATCTCTTATCTGCTCTTGTTTGGGGCCTCGGATCATTTGGATAATGTTAACCCTCACTTAAGTCAGCATATTGGCACAGATATCAGTTCTGAGGAGGACGTGACACCAAAGCTTTCACTGACACTCTTTTAAAAAGATATTCCCACACAATAACAGCAATGTTTGTCAAATTCAGTCCAACCAAAAATGTAATAAAAAAGTCACATTCAATTGTGAAGCTAGAAAAAAACACAGAGGAAAATCGGCCCTGTATTCACAAGTTTTTCCGCTGGTGGCCCCACCTGTGTTTGCCCATATGGATTACAGGTGGGAACTACATGAAACCATAAGAGCCACACAAAATGCCCTTTCACATACTGCAAAACAGTTTTTTTACTACTAACTACAAAAAGCCTTGTTTCAAGAAAAATGTTTGTTTAAGAATTCTACTCAAGAAAATGTGTTTACACCATTGGCAAAGATATATTTTTGCTTAAAATAAGGTTCTTCTTCTTTATTTCTTCATTGAGCCAGCGTCCCGACACAACAATATACGATTCCAGTACAGCCCACCCAAAGAGAAGAAGAAAAAAATAATAATGAACAACGTAGGACATACGTAGACAGGTTCCTGAGGCTGCAGCCATGGCTGCCCTTACGTTAGCTGAGAAAGGGTGAGACTAGGAAAGAGGAGGGGAAAAAACATCTTCACACTGTTCAAAAACACAGTATGAAGGTGTAAAAAACACCTCAGCACAAAAAAGCAACATACTCACACATCATAACAGAAAAAAAAATAAATTTGGACTAGCTTTATTGAATATCAGGTGTATTGCAGCAGGGGATGTTTTTGCAGTTTAGCTCATGCCTATTTAGTACCTTTGTGTTAACCTTTGTGTGACTTAATCAACCATGAAAATACTTTTTTTTGTTAGTTTTTTTTTAGTCTTTCTAAAAAGGTAGGAAAAAACACAAAACATTTTATATTTCTGTTGAGAAAAACTGGACTTTTTGTGCCCCACAAATGCATGAGATAAACAGTTTGAGAAAGCAAAACTACTTTCCAGTTAATTATCCGCTTGTCTGCAACAGTATTGTCCGTGTGAAAGAAAGGCTGAGGACCCCTTAAACAACAGCAAACAAAATCAATCACTTAGCCTGTGAGACCTCATGAAAATGCTATTTATAAAAGGTAATGGATACCATTATAAACTTTGATTTTAACAGCTGAGTGGTTTCACACCTTTTGCTGTATTATTTCACCTGATGGTGGCGCCACATATACGGCGGTCAAGACTAAAGAGAAAGGCTGAGCAAACAGACAAGTTTATTTATTACAGATTCAAGTTATTTACATCTGTTGTCTTACAAAATGTGGAATGTGGCTGGAGTCAGAGTGAACATTTCCCTTGTTCATGTGGAAAAATGCAACAAATTCACCTTTTTCTTGGCTCATGAACATTCTGATTACAGTGAAAGTGGCTGCTGTCTCTGGACAATGTGCTTCATGAGTTTTGTGCTCAATTTTGGCAGTGTTTTGCTTTCCAAAAGATAAAACCAAGGACTGAGGAATGTGAAACAGAATCACACGCAATAATGCCACAAAAATGCTTTTCTGCTTCCAAGATGAAGTCTCCGAGGGCCAGCGCGGCCGCCTTCTTTCCTCTCAGCTCCTTAATTTCATAGAATTGAAGACAAGGGACCTGCTGTGCTACATCCGAACTTTAGTCTACAATGTTAGGCGAATATTGGCATTTTTTTCTGTGAATTCAGAGTGCAAACCATTAAAAAGGATTCTTAACATATTTGAAATGAACTGTTACAGTGAGAGTGAACTCAAAAACATGTATAAGCAATAAAATCCCAGTGGAGAGAAACAGTTGGAGTCTGTACAATGTGTAGAATGACACAATATCACTGTGGGAATGGGCATCAGTATGGATTTTACATATCAGAAGAAATTAGTCAATCTGAATACAGACATTTGCTACACATGAAGAAGAGCTTGGGCTATGAATATGAATAATTTAAAAACCAAAAAGCATGAATTCACATTTAAATTATTTTTTTAACTACTGTGACTTTAGATTGATCTTTAACCACAGCATCATTTAAACAGCTCCTGCTGCTCTTCTTTTGCCCATCCATTTTTACCAACCCTAAAAAGCCAACTTGTGCTACTTGACAAGAGTATAAAATGTTCTATGTGTGGCTTTCTCTCCCAGATCTTCTCATCTGACAGAGTTTACAAGGTGTTGACTGCTGGTGTTTCAGCTGATATGGACATTATTTCATGTCTGTAGCCGCCAGGACATGCGTGACTCAGACAGCGCTTCCTGCTGAACTCCTTTATCCATCGACACTCATTTGCCCACATCGCAGTAGAAAAGCTGCCTCCTCCGCTGCAGCGGTGCCATTAACCTCACTCCAGACAGCAATACAAGACGCGAAGGGACGGGTGAGGGGGGGTCTTGAAAGAAGAGTGGTGGAGTGATGTGTGGGTGGATGTGGATGAAGATAATCTCTCAGACACTGTAAGGTGTCATGTTGCCATCATAGAGGTTGTTGCTAGGCAACAACATCCTTTAGAGTCATCCTCCGGGTGGTAACTAGGTTACCCCGACTCTTATTATGTTGGTGCGTTGCTGTGTTTTAACGGCAAAATGGTGAGCTGCCCCTTCCTGTGCGTAACGAACTTCCACCAGCTGGTTTGGTCCCGCCCAGGCCGGCAGGGGTTCAGAGGTTACACCAGTTCATCCAGCAGAGTCCCTATGCTGTGATGCTGCTCAGGGGGGGCGGCTATAGGTTTGTTGCACATGGGGCAGACACAGCGCACCTCTAGCCACTTCACCAGACATCTGCAAGGAAAAAAAGACAATTTTCAACAAATGTAGCGGAATAGATTTCAGTACATCTTGATGATTTTTTTTTTTTTTTTTTTTTTAATGACATTTGATTTGTGACCCATGCATGGGTCTAGATTTTACAAGCACCATTCTCTGTGCTAAATGCTGCTACTGCTTGGACATAAGCAGTGTCTTTAAGGCAATGACTTATGACTTCTGGGCTGAGTGATGTTATCTCCTGGACTCACTTTACTGAAGATTTTCTGCATCCTGGACCAAGGGGGATCAAACGTTTTCTTTTTAAAGCCAATGACGACGTGCACTTTCTCAAATGACCACATGGAGATCCAAAGTAGCATTGATGCAGAATTAAACACACCTATAATCTGGTACGAAATAATACTAATAACACTGCTAATTATTATTATTATTATTATTATTATTATTATTATTATTATTATTATTATTATTATTATTATTATTATTATTATTATACAATATATGTATAATATTATATATATAATATTATACAATATACATTGAAGTCTGTGGCATTAAATGACTCGCTATCATCACTTTTAGAGCATAATCAGGTCATCAGGTTTATATTTCTATGATAATATGGTTTGTTTTGGTGTCAATTGCACAAACTGACTGCAGTGAACAGCATTGGGTTGGCTTGTAACAGTCTGGGGGGTGATCAAATCCACATCTGAGCTTAATTCAGCTCATGCTACCTATGTTTCCTTACACACATCAAATCAGTCCATCCATCCATCATGGTTCAGATATCAGCACGAAAACAACACCTGAAACGAGTTGTGATCATTTCTTGCACGGTTGCATATTGTATTGGGACTAGCAGTCCTTGTTTTACAGTATATGTTCAGAATGAATGTAAAAAACAACAACAAAAACACTAGTTAGCGTCACAGGCTGAGTATCTGGATAAGATATAGTTACTACTCAAATATCCCAAGATGTGTTCATGCACCACCCATTTTATCGAGGATGCAAGTAGTTCTCCTGTGTAGATTTGAAGACTTTGGAGAGTCCATTTTTTTCCTTTTCGCCTCCACTGAACTAATTGTTAAAACCCATTTTAAAACATATTATATAAAGTAACATTTCAAAACACTTTTGCCGGAGGAGTTAGAGATCCATTATAACTCATATCAAAGCTCAGAGTGTTTATTTTATGTTTAATTACATTTTAAATGTTTTCAAATACGTGTTAACTAAGCTGTGATGTCATCTAGTACAGAAATACTAGCTATAAAAGTTGAAACTTGGCATGCTTGAAACTGAGAAACCGTGCAAGGTTGGACATAGTTAGTTAAACATAGTAACTATGAGAGTTTCCAGAATTTGGCTTCAAAACCACTCCTGAGAAACCTTTGAGTGACATCACAGAAGAATTTGCTTAAATCTCTTTATACCATCTACGTCCTAGTCAAGAGACAATCCCATGTAGACATAACTTTATAATCACAGCCTGTTTTTGCTTCAAGAACAATATGACTCGCCAATATGCCATCCTTGTCATGTAGAAAGCTAAAGATAATAATAATATAAGAACAATAATAATCTCAAACCAGATTGTGATATCTTGCATTCTACCCTCAAAGTGTGACATGTTGTCACTCTGCATAAATAGTGACTTCTTATCCTCACTACACCAAGCCTGTCTCCCTTTATTTAACCCGTTACTACCTCCCAAGGAGGATTAGGGAACAAGAAAATCCCTGACATTCTTCATCAAAGATGTATTTATACGAAAAATAATCAGAATTTTGGGCCAACAGAACCAATTTAAAAGTGCTGACATGCTGTCACATAAGGGGCTTTAAAGGGACTACTTTTAGTTTTTGACCAGCTTCTTCTGGTGGTCAGATTAATTTGATTGAACAATGATAATAGTTAACCCCTGATTTTAGGGTTTGATACAATAAAGCAAAAAGATTTGGGGGATTGAGGATATTACATCATATAAAACATGATATTTCTCAGTTATGTAACAGAGTCTTCAAGGACCAAAAGCAAGACACTTGTTCCTAGATTTACTGGGTCCTGGCTTGTGTATTTGCAAAACGGTTGAACTACTTCTTTAAATAGACTGATTTCTATACTCTTGATACAGAGCCAAGACCATAAAAAATTATTTTTGTGTTGAAGAAACTCAAACCTCCACATCTAGACACTGAAAAAAGCTTCGGTGCAAGGATGTGCTTCCTCCACAGCATCTTTGGACTGGTTCTGTCTGCTTTGTTTAAACTGCAGCCCCCCCATTATGCCCCAGGACATTAAAACATCACATAGTAGAAATAAAAAAGCATGATTTAAAGTGCAAACAAAAGGAAAGAAGAAATAAAAATAGATAAAATCAGAAGTTAAGATATGATCAAGTTTTTAAACTCAAGTTTAGAAGTATCAGTGCAGATTTGGAGCTTTATTCAAATGCAGCTGAAAATAGGTGTGTTTTCAACCTGGAGGGTTTCAGCTGATCTGAGGTTTTCTGGGAGTTTCTTCCAGACATGTGGGGCATAGAAGCTGAGCGCAGCTTCTCCATGTCTGGTTCTGACTCTGGGAATTGATGAAAAAAACGGATCCAGGTGACCTGAGGGGTCTGGAAGGTTCATACTGGATCAGGAGGTCACTGGTGTGTTTTGGTCCTGGACCATTCAGAGCTTTATAGACCAGCATCAGAACTTTAAAGTCTATCCTCTGATGGACGGACAGCATAAAGACCTCAGAGCTGGACTGATGTGGTCCACTTTTTTAATCTCAGTGAGGAGTGGAGCAGCAGAGTTCTGGATGAGCTGCAGTTGTCTTACTGAGTTTTTAGGTAAACCTGTAAAGATGCTGTTACAATAATCAAGCCAGTAAAGATGAATCCCGGAACTAGTTTTTCCAGGTCCTGCTGAGACATCAATCTTTTAACCTTGATTTATATTTTACTGCCTTAATGTGTTTTTCCAAATTTAAGTCTGAGTCCATCACTACACCCGGATTTCTGGCCTGGTTGGTGGTTTTTAGGTGTATAGATTGAAGCTCTAAGATGATCTGTAATCGTTTCTCTTTGGCTCCAAAGACAATTGAGCCAAAACCTGACAATTGTTCACTTAAACAAGCCTCAGCATGTGCAAAGTAGCAAACAAGCATGAAAACACAAACTCCACTCTGCTTTACTCACTTCCTGTGGAAGGCATGTTGGCATGGCAACACTCCCAGCTCATCTTTCACTTTGAAGTCCTCCAGACACACGGCGCACGTCTGCTGTGTGAGTGACAGATAGGACTGAGTCAGACAGGACTGTCGCTGACAAAAACTAAATTAAAAAAAGTTTCAACTGCTCCTATAAATGAACACAAATCTCACACTTACTCCATGAAGATTCAACTTTTTGGGATCTCCTTTTAAAATAACCTATAAAACAATTACATGGATATTGTTAACAAACTTTAACTTTTTTTTAATAAAAAATGAATAACCCAGATAGCAAAAGATGTTAAATCAATGTTGAATTATGATCTGCTGCACCTCTCACTTTTTATCTCTTTTGTACAATTTTAAATTTTTTATCTTGTATTTTTGCATAATTCTTGTCTGTAGAAATTGTAAATAGGTCATACTTATTCTCACTACCTCAAACTGCTGCACCTTAAAATGTTTATAATTTTTGTACATAGAAATTCCACATTTGTCTATTTGTCTATTTGTCTATTGTTCATTTGTTTATTGTTCACCTTATACCATAGAGAGTGAAACTACCGGAGTCAAATTCCTTGTTGGACAATGATCGAACCTGGCCAATAAAGCTGATTCTGATTCTGATTCTAAAAGGTTGATTTTTGGTTAAAGTCGACGATTTATGGTCAATCAACCATCAATCCATCATCCAATTCTAATGTCAACGTGTAATCAATGTTGAATCAACGTATTTTGTTAGTCGTGGACACGACTTCAACATGGATTCAAGTTTCTGCCTAACCATGTTTCAATGTTAATTCACTCATATTTTGCTATCAGGGAATAAAATGCTGAAAAATGCCAGACCAATTCTTACCTCTCTGTATCCAAACCGCTCACTTTGGGCTTGATGTCGTAGTTTGCTGTGGATGAGGACAAAGCACATGAATTAACCGTTAATGAGAGTGCATTTTACTTTGATAGAAAAGTACACCTAGTTCTAGGAAAAAAAAAAAATCTTCCTTTTTTTCCCTGTTACTAAGAATCTCCATGGGGTGAAAAGAGTGAAAGATTAAAGAGCTGCAGGCCCTACTCAAACGGGGGTTTCCCTTAGGTGGATTTCACACCAGCAGTGTGGTGTGGCGTATGTGTGGAGCGTCTGGAACACAATCATTTTTATTTCAGCTCCTGTGATAAATGACTGCATCCGTCTCAGCTGCAACTCAAACTGATCCAGTTTCGTGCCATTCTGAGTTTCAGCGTGTTGTTTATGAATTCATGCACAAAGTAAATGTCAGGGAAGCTGTTCTCAGCAAAACAGACATGCACAGATAAAACCTTGGATGGTTGTTGTATCGCAACAATAAACATTTCACAAACACTATTTTACATTTGTCACAGACAGTAGAAATGAAGCTACTATGAAGATCATGTTTGTCATTCAATTTTCTTCTGAATAAGTAACAAATGGCACCTGTGCAACTACATGTAAGTGGTAAACACTATAGTTTAATCTACTATATTCTCTGTAGGTAAACGTATCATATGTGGCTAAAAAACATTGGGAGTGGGAGTGATCCCTCAGTCTTGTGTTTTTGATGTTTTTGTATGTTGAACACTATTAGGCATACAAAGTAAAATGCTAGGCAGTTAAAAAAAGTCCATCCATCCATCTTCTTCCGCTTATCCGTTCCCGGGTCTCAGGGGCAGCAGCCTCAGCAGGGATGCCCAGACTTCTTTCACCCCAGACACTTCCTCCAGCTCCTCCGAGGGGAGTCTGAGGCGTTCCCAGGCCAGCCGAGAGACATAGTCTCTCCAGCGTGTCCTGGGTCTTCCCCGGGGTCTCCTCCCGGTGGGACATGACTGGAACACCTCCCTAGGGAGGAGGGACATGCCTGGAACACCTCCCTAGGGAGGCGTCCAGGAGGATCCGGTACAGATGTCCAAGCCACCTCAGCTGACTCCTCTCAATGTGGAGGAGTAGCGGCTCGACTCCGAGCTCCTCCCGGGTGACCGAACTCCTCACCCTATCTCTAAGGGAGCGTCCAGCCACCCTGCGGAGGAAACTCATCTCGGCCGCTTGTATCCGCGATCTTGTCCTTTCGGTCACTACCCAAAGTTCATGACCATAGGTGAGGGTAGGGGCGTAGATTGACCGGTAAATCGAGAGCTTCGCCTTTCGACTCAGCTCCCTCTTCACCACGACGGTCCGGTACATCGACCGCATAACTGCGGACGCTGCACCGATCCGTCTGTCAGTCTCCCGCTCCATCGTTCCCTCTCTCGTGAACAAGACCCTGAGATACTTGAACTCCTCCACCTGAGGCAGGACTTCTCCACCCACCCGGAGAAGGCATGCCACCCTTTCCCGGTGGAGAACCATGGCCTCGGTTTTGGAGGTGCTGATTCTCATCCCTGCCGCGTCGCACTCGGCCTCAAACCGCCCCAGCACATGCTGAAGGTGCCGGTCCGATGAAGCCAACAGGACAACATCATCTGCAAAAAGCAGAGACGAAATCCTGTGGTTCCCAAACCGGATCCTCTCCGGCCCCTGTCTGCGCCTAGAAATCCTGTCCATAAAAATTATGAACAGGACCGGTGACAAAGGGCAGCCCTGCCGGAGTCCAACACGCACCGGGAACAAGTCTGATCTACTGCCGGTAATACGAACCAAACTCCTGCTCCGATCACACAGAGACCGGACAGCCGGGTAATACTCACTAAGCACCCCCCACAGAATGACACGAGGGACACGGTCAAATGCCTTCTCCAGATCCACAAAACACATGTAGACTGGTTGGGCAGTTAAAAAAGTGTTCATTTTAATTTTACCTTTATAATGAAGAACTTTTTTATTGGACTTTTTGCATATAAATAAAACAAACCGTAATACATACGATGTACCAAAATAGAAATTGTTATAAGCACTAGGAAGAAATAGGTTACGGTGTTTGTGCAGAGCAGCGGTTAGCTTAACCAAAGCCAGAATAGCTTTCATAATAAATCAAACCAACCCCAACCACATATAAAAGAAATGAAAGCAAGAAAAGAGAGTTAATAAAAAAGTGTGAATGTGTGCGTGTGTCTAAGTATGGGAGGGGGTTAAGAGTTTCATCCACATTTTACATGAAGGACTGCCAGGTCTTCTTGAAAACATTATCCACAACTGCAAACCTAAGCTTCTCAAGTTTAATATGATTTAAATCCTCCCTAAGCCAACTGTTATGTGAAGGGGGGGGGGGGCATACTTCCACTTAAACAGAATAAGTTTGGCCAATGAAGTTGTAAAAGCCAAAACTCTGCGCTTCAGCTGTTACAAGTAGAGGAGAACCAAACAAAGGGTTCAGGACTAAGATCCATATAAAGTTCTATTGGGACATACACCTATTGCAACTGTCACTATTGCCTGAATAAGTCTTCGCCAGCCGTACGGTGCACTCTGAAAAGAACCTTACATTATAACAAGCCGTGTCTAGCGCACACTGATGAAGAGCAAACCAGCTTATGAATTTGGTTCTGTCTGGTATCAGTGCTCCTTCCTCCTCCTCCCAGGTTCACTTCAGGGGAGTCAACTGGGCCGGGTTGAAGGAGGCAATGGAGTCATAAATCATGGAGATGGAGCGCTTGTGAGCAGAGATGAGGGCGAGCAGAAAATTAATCGGAGACCCGGGCGGATGGTTGGGGAAATGAGGATAGGTAGCTTGGATAAAATGCCTGGCCTGAAGAAAATGGATTAAAATCAGCTTGAGATAGGTTGAACCTGACTGCAGGTTCTGTAAATGTCCACGAAAGAAGCAGTGAGGCTCTCATCAACACTGAATTCAATAATTCAATGTTCAATAATTATACCTTTTCTAACTAACCACTGAACTAAAAAAGTTATACTTTTATCTTACAAATATTTGTTGTTATCTTACCACGAAGAAACAGCATAGTTGGGTGAAGTTGACCTTTATCATGAATAAAAATGGTTAACCTTTATTCATTATTTGTCTCCTTTACCTTTACATTTATTTATTTTATTCATATTTCTTGTATTATAATATAGGCTATATAAATAACATTTTATTGAAATGAATTGAATGTATTCAATTAATGAACGCTCCCTTAGAGATAGGGTGAGGAGTTCGGTCACCCGGGAGGAACATGCAACATTAGTCATTAGGTGTTGTAAATTTATATTGATATTTCTCTGTAACCTATAAATCAATAACTACTATTACCAATGTAGAACTATAAGTACAGTACAGATTTCACCCGCTTCCTTTTTGATTATAAAGGGATAAATATTAATAGTGTACCTGTTCAGACAACATCAGAAATACTCGCCAATTCAACCAAAAATAAGTGTATTGGTATCTGCATGAATTTACATCCATGAACCAACAAATAATCATATTCACAAACAGGCAATGTGGCATTATTGTGATACTGCAATGCTCATTATACAAGGCCGCAGTTTCCAAAGGTGACATGAATGCTGCTGCGCCGCAACGTGAACAACTTTATGAAGCCTCTAAGGAGCCTTTAGAAATAAAAAGGTGCAGCGACTTAATTCACTCAAAGATCGAGGAAACACGGCAGTTTGCCTGCCAGCCGAGCATCGGGGTTGAGGACGCCGTCATCTTCCTCATGCAGAGGTTCCTGTCCCACCTGGAGCGGGCTGGAAGCAACGTGAGGATCATGTTTTAGGATTTCTCCAGTGCCTTCAACAAAGTCCCCCCCTCTCCGGTGAACATCCAGGGAACGGACATAGAGATAGTGGACTCTTACGGACTCTACTCTTAAGTACCTGGCTGTTCACCTGAACAAAAAACTGGACCATAAACATTCAGGCACTTGTGAGATACCAGTCCTGTGCCAAGCTGATCTTTTGGCCTTGGGGTTTGAGGTGGGTGGATAAAAGAAGGGTGCCAGCAAGACAAGTTCCAGTTTTTATCAAAAAAAAGTTTATTTTTAATTTTTCCTCAGGCATTAAAAAAAACAGAGACACATAAACTCAGAGACTGCCTCCCTCTAGCAAAAGAAAAGACCAAGAGAGTCTGCCAGGTGAGCCACCCTCTTAAATAGCCCAAACCAAATTGGTCCAATTGGGCAGCTACCGTCTGCAGGGGTTTACTCCCCTCCACAAACATAACAATTTCAAATAACCAGGTAACAAAAAGACAAGACCACAAAACCTTAATCATTTAACAATAATCATAACACTTAAACATAATCCCACATAAATCCCAAACTGGAAAATGCCAATAAATTGGTACATTTTCAAATCCAATCACCCCTCACCTGTCTGACACATTCACACCTGTCAGCACTCAGCATGAATAAAGGCGTGGTCCCACTGCGGTGCCTCCGCAATGAGACCCAGCTGCCTGACAGCTGCGTAGCATGCAGGTGAGCAAATGCACACCAGTTTTATTGAACAACAAAAAGAAAATGAATTGTGACTAGTCGGTACCACATTGACTGTAACTCAAAACATTACAATAAACCTTCACATGCAAACCTTGGTCCCTAAGCTCATGAGGGTGAAAAATGTGTATGTTCACTTTCTCACAGCACTTTATAAGAAAGGCCAAAGCAGACTCCACCTGCTGCACAGACTGAGGACCTTCAGAGTGAGGGACGGCCTCTCGAGGACCTTCTATGACTGTGTGGTGGCGTCGGCCATCTTTTATGGGTTGGTCTGCTGGAGCAGCAGCATCACAGCAGCAGAGAGGAAGAGACTGGACAAAGTGGTGAGGAAAGCCGGCTCTGTCCTGGGCTGCAGTCTCCATCCTGTGGAGGTGGCGGGGAGAGGAGGATGGTGGCTAAGCTGTACTCCATCATGGACAATGTCTCCCCCCTCTTCATGAGACTGTCAGAGTCCTGGAGAGCTCCATCAGTGACCGGCTTCATCACCCGCGATGCACCACTGAGAGGCATCGCAGGTCCTTCCTCCCCGCTGCCATCAGACTCCACAACCAGGCCTGATCACCGTAGCAACGGACAATAACGTGCAATATCTGTGCAATATCTGTCAACCTCACACACATATACCTGCTTTTTTGCACTGTTTTTCTTTCGTTTCCCGTACTGCACTACTTTTTTATTTTTCATTCCAATGTATATACTGTTTATATTTTATAATTATTATTTTTTACTTTTTTTAAAAATTTTTATTCAATTTCAATTCAATTTTATTTATATAGCGTCTAATACAACAGATGTTGTCTCTGTCTCTGTTAAGTGTACTGCTGCTGCACAAAGTGAATTTCCCCATTGAGGGAGAAATAAAGGATAATCTTATCTTATCTTATCTTAGTAAACGCTGGAGTTTCACATGAAATGAGAGAAATTTCCCAAAGAAAGTCAGAAAGTCAGAGACAAAATTGCAGAATTCATTGTCTTATATGAGCAGCCCTGTAAGCCATTGACGATGTCAGATTTCAATGCTTACCTGAACGTTTGGAGGTGCATTGAAAATGAAAGTGTGAGTGACCCTATGTTGACAAGCATCTCACACCTTTCATTCAACATTAGTCGTATATATGATTTATCCGTTGAAAAAAAGTTTTTGTAAAAGAACACTTGTATCGAATTTGTACTCAGTATTGGCTGATATGTGATGCTCAGGTATCTGAATCAATATCTAAAAGGGAAATAAACAGTATTGGAAAGTTTCTATAATAAATATGTTTGTACAAGATCAATTCATAAAAAGTTATGACAGCAAAGAAAACACCAGAAAAAGAGTTATCTTTGCAGGCATAGCAGGTCCCTTGTTGAAATAGTCCATAAGTGGCTGCCACACATTATAAGTGTGTGTATAAGTGTAATCTCAGGTGTAATCTCAGGTGAGGCACCAAATCTCTGCTTGAGATCTGCTGCACCTGCTGTACCAAGTCTTTTTTAGGTGTGCATCAGCCTCTCTCTCAGACCTCTCAGACCTTTGAGGCACCAAATATTGCCATAATTGGATTGGGGCTGATCTTTTTCTTACAAACATAAGAGATGCCACTAATGACAGACAGCCAGAAGGAGCTCAACCCCGGGCATGACACAAACAAACTTTCACATCTTGGGTTGATATTTGGATATACTGTAGCTTAGCTAGTCTGCTCCGGGAGCAGTGAAGCCTGTGAAATATTAAAAAACGGAATCAGACAATGTCTGATACAAGTGGAGGATGCGTTCACTCTACCCATGTCCAGTTGCCAAGTCACATCTGGATCTGCAGGTTGAGATCCTCCCACTTGGTCTTTATATGGTGAACACAAGTTTGTGTCATGTACAAATGAGAAAAGGCCTTTTATTTGTGGGTCCCTGTTAATACAATCATGAACCCAATCTTCCTCTATAGTTACTAAATAAGGCGCAAAGCATGTCTTAATGTCATTTTGAATTTGCAGGTGTCTGAAAAAATTAGTGTTTGGATTGCCACAGCTTAAATGCTGGATCTCTGAGGGAGGGAGGAAAGAAAGGCTTGGTGAAAATGGGACTTGACAAAAGCGGTTTCTTATATCCAAAGTGTACTCTCAATTGTGACAAAATTCGAAGATAACCCCCAATTACTGGATCAGTTGCGTGATAGCGCTTACTACGCCGAGGTAGCCAATGAGTTGGACGAGCTAGTGTTGTTGTATAAGTAACCACACTGGTGGCTCGTGGTCAGAGGTGTCAAGTTGTCCAGTATGAAAGGGCATGAAGGTTATCTGCCCGGCACCAGGTTTGGTCACACAACACCTCCAATTTCCCTCGCAAGAAATACCTTCCTAATTTGTCATAAGGTTCTATGATTGGGTGTAAAAGCAGCATTTTCACAAGGAAGCCAAGGGCTAACGATCTCCCGTTTGTCAATGAATGCTTAAGGAAATAGTTTCCTTAATAGTTTAGGAATTGATTAAAAAAAAAGCATTACAAAGTGTGAAAAGCTTTACTGTCCCAGTGATTGATAAATTGGAATGCAGGAATTAATTGTTACTAATAAATGTAGTTGATGACACAAGACTGGAAGTCTCCTGGGTTGTTCTGTCTGGACTGAAGTAAAACTAAATATAAAAATAACCACTGTTTTTTTTTTCTTTTCATTTTCTTCACTTCATATGAGGTGTGTTGATTCTAATCTGACTTAAACATCAGGTTGCTTCGCTCAGACTGAGACTGAAGTTTAAATTAGGGGACTGTGTGCAACTAAATCTGCATAACCACTGTTTTTTCTTGTAATTAAATGTCATCACAAACAGTTCTGTCATCACAAAAAAGTGCTCATTTGCAAGCACACATTGTTCACACACCTAAGCAATCATGTAACTACATGCAAAATCTAAACAGATACTTAGACGCACACATACACAAACACAGTTAATGAGCATGTTGGGTCTTTTGAATCTCTGCACCACCACCACCCCACCCCCAAAAACCAACAATGGAGGGGAGATCTTTATCTCTTGGCAAGCCGTGTGTTCAGACGTTTATTTTTGGTCCAATGTTTTTACACAACTAAACATAGACTCAAACGTCTATCACTCTCTGCAGTTCAGGCCTAAAATTAAACGCAGTGACGGCACCTGAGTTGTGACCAGTAGTAAAAAAATGAAAGAAAGTGAGGGGGGAGAACATGTGTGAAGTAAAGGAAACGAGAGGTACATAAATGATATTATTTGTTGTTTTTGGAATGTGGTTTATTGTTTACAGTGACTGTTGCTAGCAGTGCTCCATGTGAACAATGTGAGGATACACGTTTTGCATGTTTGGTGCTTTCCCATCCTGGAGAAATATGTAAAGGGTGTGAAGAGTGGGAGGGGTACCCAAATGTTTATAATGTGCCCTTCATGGTGCCACACCAATCTCTCCAACTGCTGGCACCAAAGACCCACGATCCTTCAGAGCAAAGCGTCTGTTTTGAGGACTTTTGCTCTGGAGACGCGAATCTGCTTTCACACAAAGAGGTATTCTGCAAAGTTTGATTAAAAGTCAGCGCTCGTCCGCAGTGCGCCTCGTGCACACCCTTCACTGATGACATTTACGTCAAATGAACCCCCTGAGACTCCTGTGCACAACGTCTAATACCCGTGTAATGTGCTGGCTTTCCCGCAGTTTCTCCTTCACCGTGTCTCTGTTTGTGTCTTTGTTCTGGACTTGAACCAGAGCCCAATCAGTCACGAAAATGTCCATAATCAATACCTCCACAAATACAGGGGGCCTTCCTTTCTCCACATTCATGGCTCAAAGTTTCTACTACACACCAGCGTAGCAACACTCGTGTTTCAGAAACATACTAAATAAACTAAATAAAAGAAAATGTTGCTTAAAAGTGTCTGCTGTTTCTGCTTTCTGTTTGACAATGTATCAATGACTACGTTTACATGCAGTCAAAATTTGGGTTATTGCTAATATTCCGGTTACTGAAACATTCGGAATATTCCGTTTACATGCGTGAGCAAACAGGGTTATCCCTGTATACATGGTAATTAATCATTCAGGATATCTCGATCAAACCAGCGACGCGCGGAGAATGTGATGACGCAATTCCCGTCATTTCCGCTTCTTCTTCCTGTATCCAAATTCAAAACAAATGCTGCTTCCCGCAACTTTTCGCTCACCTTCTTTTAAATCTCGCTATCCCCCGTACTTTCTACCGTCTACAAATGCAGAAATGTTCATATCCTTCATTACATTTACGAAGTGATTAGTGTTTATAAGAACTTCCTGGACTCAAAAGACCAGGATTCCTTGTGAACAGAGCATGTGCAGAAAACAAATTCCTGTTCCGTTTGATGGGGATATTCCGTTGGCGTTTATATGACCGAATATTCGGGTTTTAAAAGGAGTAACCCAGGGGTCATATTTGGGTTTTTAAAAACCGGAATATGAGCAAATTTGGGTTATTCAAAGGGGTTATTGGTGTTTACATGGCCGTGAAAATTCGGGTTATTGCCAATATTCGGGTTTTAAAAGGGTTATTGAGTGCATGTAAACGCAGTCAGTATCTTAACCTGCCCCCATCCACCTCTGTTCAGTGGAGACTGTGTCCTCAAGCGAAATGAAATATAATAATGCTCACAAATAGTTGTGCACATAAACTTTCATGAATATAACGCAGCTGCTTCCGTCTGTCCGCAGTATGTTGTATGACTGGCATTTAGTCCACGTGGCTTGTTTTACTCCTGGTTGTCCTCTCCAACTGCCCATTCCAACTCGGGCCTCTGATCCTCTGGACCAATGATCTCCTGATCTCAGTGACCCCTATTCAAAGTGACCTCACTGCACCTTCCATGCAGTCTTTCCAGATTTCAGGCTTTCCGTTACATGCACTCAATAACCCTTTTAAAACCTGAATATTGGCAATAACCCGAATTTGCACGGCCATGTAAACACCAATAACCCCTTTGAATAACCCGAATTTGCTCATATTCCTGTTTTTAAAAACCCGAATATGACCCCTGGGTTACTCCTTTTAAAACCCGATTATTCGGTCATATAAACGCCAAACAGAATATCCCCATCAAACGGAACATGAATTTGTTTTCTGCGCATGCTCTGTTCACAAGGAATCCTGGTCTTTTGAGTCCAGGAAGGATATGAATGTTTTGGCATTTGTAGACGGTAGAAAGTACGGGGATAGCGAGATTTAAAAGAAGGTGAGCGAAAAGTTGCGTGAAGCAGCATTTGTTTTGAATTTGGATACAGGAAGAAGAAGCGGAAATGACGGGAATTGCGTCATGATGTTCTCCGCGCGTCGCTGGTTTGATCCAGATATCCCAAATGATTAATTACCATGTAAACAGGAATAACCCTGTTTGCTCACGCATGGAAACGGAATATTCAGAATGTTTCAGTAACTGGAATATTAGCAATAACCCAAATTTTGACTGCATGTAAACGTAGTCAGTGTTAGCACATAAATCCCACGCGGACTGCCAGCGTTTGGTTGCTGTTCATCATTGAGTAAAAATACACAACCTCACTTCCTTTTCATTTTAACTAAAGTTAACTGGGATTTAATGACACAACCTTTATTTTCATTATCTTTTAACTTACTCATCGTCTCTTTCACCTGCTACACTGCTGACGGCATTTCTACTTTCACATGCGTCAAAGGATGACCTCAAGTCTGCACTTTCTGCAGCTAAAGCTTTTTTATTGTTGTTGTTGCTTTTTTTTTTGTTTGTTTGTTCGTTTTTTTCTGTTTTTTATCGGCACTGTACTTCCCCAAGCCTAGTTTTTTCTTGAATTTTCTGCTGGCCAGATAAAATCTGCAGCTGTGATGCGGGACATTTAAGACACCAGTAAGCAGCGAGTCATGCTCCCTGTTTCTAAAAATCGCTGCTGTCGTTTGAATCCCTTAAAGATTTCTTAAGCTTCTCTGACAGGAAATAAACACCTCATTTAATGTATTTTGAGGGAGCCAGTCTGTTTAGATTGAAGTCTGCTTTAACTGTAATTGTATTCTCCAGATAAAAATGATCATCAATTTTCCCTTGCACTCTCAGGATTGTAAAACATCCTCCATCTATTTGTTTTTTCTACTTAGAATGATATTCTTTAGTTTAAACATTAAATAAGAGAAAACATGACAGAAACCTGAATCTGAGGTTTCCAAACCTTCATTAAAACAAAGTGTTCATAGCTGAGTCTCATATTTAATCAAAGGAAGGAACTACATGTTCTTAATTTATTCTCACCATTGTTACAGAAATTCACTCCCTTAATAAATATAGCCTACATGTGTTCTTTGAGTTTGGATTTTTTTCATTTTATCTTTTTAAAGATCCTGCATCTCTGAGTTCATAGTGAGTCTTCCTGATTTCAAAAGGCATTCGGCGCATTTTTAGTTTAGAGAATCAGTAATACTTTCTGATATGTGAGTCAATAAAAATAGCTGCTAAATAAACAGAACAGGGTAAAAGCCCAGAGACGAATCAATCGAGGCGTATTTTCCTCTTCTCCGCTTTTTAGAAGCCATTTATTTCCTCCCTCTCCAACTCTTATCGCACATGTGGAGAAGAGGTCATCTTTACCGGCTCAAACAAGACAAACCTCAACAATTTCACAGTGTTTCTACCGAAGTGTTTCAACCAAAGTGATTCAAAATGACACCTCTGTCATTTTGAATTTCGATTGTTTACTTTCAAATGAATTATTATGGTGTTATTATTTTTTCAGCCAAAGAAAGCCTGCTACTACTGATAATCTGTAATCATGTAACTGAGATAATGCATGGCCCTCTCTAACAAAAGTAACTATATAGTAGGACGAATGTTCTAATTATCTGTATGTTAGATTGCCCACTTCCTTTTTAGTCCAGAGGATGCAGCTGTCATGATTTCCAGAAATGTGACACTTTGATTCATTAGACAATCATGAGACTCGGTCCGGAAAAGCCAGTGGAATTTCTGCATCTTACTTCTGCATCTTACTTACTCTGCATATTAAAGTTTTACTTTGCCTTTGTGGAGGAAGCAGCAAACTTTGCTCAATGACAATGATTGTCAGACGTGCCCTTCAACCAGCAGAGTGATTTCCACAACCGGGTCAGGCCTGTTTTAGATGCAGCGCTGCCTCGGAGCCTGAAAATCACACCCATTCAAAACTACTCTCTAACCTTGAATCTTGTATACAGGGATTTCTATTCAATCGTTTTATTATATAACGTACTGTAGATGACAAAATCCTTATCACTTTTTACACTGAGCAACACTGTTTCTAAATTGTTGAACTATTCAGGCATACAGCTTTACCGGGGTGATGAACTAATTTCCTGTGAGACGTTCAACCAGATGTTTTTTGTTTTGTTTTCCAGTCTTTTATGGCCCTCATGAACATTTTTGAGTGTTGCCTGCTTAAAAATTAAAAGTGAGCAGATATTTTATGTTAATTTAGGACTTGAATATCAAAGAGAGCTTGCGTTCATCTCCACTTTGAGATATTATGGTATCGTGTGATCATGGTATCCCTAAACCAGGGCTATTCAATTGGCGGCCCGCGGGCCACATGCGGCCCGCCAGGAGCTTTTATGTGGCCCCCGGTCATATTTCAAAAAAGAGGGTGTTTCTTGAAATTTTTTTTTTTTTTTTTTTTATAATATTTTTATAACTGGCTACTATGGACTAAAATGGTTGTGCTCAATGCTTTATATAATATTCAAATAAGGAAATCTTGGTGGAAAGTGGTGCTTTGTCATTATGGCGTGTTTTATTAAAAGTAGGTCAATATCAACTTCATTAAGTTTGCTCAATGCATGGTTTCAAAATGAACTTGCATTCAAAATAATATTTCTTTATCTGAATATTATATTTAACATTCACAATTACTAAATCTGGACACAATTAATACATAATTCATATGTAAACTAGATATATTCAAATGTATAATACAAATGTATTATATTTACATAAGTCATCGTCTTTGAGTGCAAAATACATTTTGAAAACCCCCACATTTTCAAATTGTGCGGCCCTCTCCATACAGTTGTTTTGCAGATGTGGCCCCCGGCCGAATCTAGTTGAATACCCCTGCCCTAAACTATATGATTTCTGTTTATTATTAAGAATTGTGAAGGAATACTGGCATAAGTCAAATGTCTATCATTGTCAAGTGAAAACCCAACATCCCACACTCAGACGGGATTTTGAGAGAGAGCCCGAGTGAGACAATAGGAAGCAAACCCCCACCAGAGAACCTTCAGTCACTGTTCGGTCTGATGAATCACTGGTTCTATAAATGAATTCATAACGACACTTCTGCCCAGGACCGCATTCAGCTTGTTAATGGAGCCAAAGGAAGTGACTCAGGGGTTGTGATTCAGAGGAGAGCACTTAGAGAGAAACAAGGGAGATGTAATTTACTGGCAGAGCTCAGGTCAAAGAAACCATTCATTGATCACTCAACACTAAGACATGTTTATGCTTTTATGCTTCAAGGTAATGTAAAAAAAAAAAAAGTCCTGTTTAAGCTGATGTCTGTTTTCCATCTTTTACTGTCACATTCTTATCTGATGATTAAGTTCATGATCAAATTTCTGTTTCGGACAATCACTTTGAAGGCTTTCTTTTCCTGCTGGCTAAAAAGACAGACGTTCAATGTTATTTTGACTCTGGGAGCAACGCAGAAAGAAATTAAGGTCAATGAAGTGGTTTAATGAAACAAAAAAGTGCTTTGTGCAAGCCCACATGTTTGCAAAACAGCATGCATGCAGTGTGGTTCATTTTTCATTAAGAAAAGAAGAAAGAAAAAGAGTATCAGCTGTAGCTCCATGATAGTGCAAAATGATGATAGTGTCAGAAATACTAGCGTTATGAATGTCTATTATTTAGTAATAAGGGAAATGTTTCTGTTGCAGGACATATCAAGGACCTAAGTGGCTGTTCCTGCTTGCAGCAGCAGTTGTGTGTTTAGCAGTTCCCTGAATGAGTGTGGAGGGATGGATGTGTGTTTATTACAGCTCTGTCCTTAGGGGACCATAATAATGCACATGGGGACCATTCTCCCTGGTTAAGCTTTTCCATTCACAAATAAAGTCCCTCCTGTACGGACAGTAGTCTTCTCACAAATAGTATTTAGAGTTTGTCAAACTGAAAAAATATAATCTTTTTTTCACTAGAATTCAATCAGCTCAAGCCTCGGGAGCTACAAAGCTGCTGGACACCTTGAAGCTACTAAACAGCCCCACTGCTCTCATATGTTTCCACCTGACAGACACAAATGACATAAACTGTGCAGCATTTTGTTTCCATTTGAACACGATTTTACAATCAAAGCATAAAAATAGCGTGACACATAATGAAACACTGGCTCATTTGCCAAACACAGATGCCGAGTCATCTGAAGCGAGCTCACGATCAAAAACAAAGCCTCCTGCAGGTGCTGTTTTTTTTTCCCGGTGGTGGTTTTGTTCTCTGCAAACCTTCCTATGCGAAGATTTCTGTGTTGTGTCACTGCGTGCTATTTAGTCTGTGTTTATTCTGAGCTCACTGCTGTCCACACACATTGTTACAGCCAGCTTCCTGTTGCCTCACATCCTTTAGACACATATGCCCCTCGTGCTCATCAGGGAGTTCACAGTCAACAGCAGAAGAGGTCAATGTGCTCCTCTTTTTTTCTGCCTCCCACCCACCCTGTGTGTCTTGCCTACACTTAGACATAATGTGTCCCGACGTTTGAGGACCAAGGAGGATGAAAATGTAAGAATCTATTCATCCCCTGAATGTATGTTTTTTTTCTTTCTGTGAAATATCTCAACTACTCTTTGATGGATCATCATAGGATTAGTCATGTTTGTGCATCACAGAGGAGGAACTCTACAACCCCAAATCAGAAGACCAACAGAGAAGCTGCTGAATGACAGGGATCTTCTAACACATGGTTTCTTAGTTTGGACTGGGAATAGGAAGTCATGTCTGTATGGGGAGATGTTTGTAAAGTGGCTAATGCTGAAAAATAACAGCAAACATTTTGTCACAATTGGCTTCAAATAAGGTGTGAAATTTTGAAAGTCATGCCTTTCTGCCAGTCTGCTCTCTCTGTAAAGGGGGCAACACTTTGGAACTCTCTACCCACTGAGTTAAAATTAGAGACCAATACAAAAGCTTTTAACAAAGGACTCAAACAGTGGTTAAAATCTAATCAGCAGTGTACACATGAATAGTTCTTAACCTGTTGACTGCTTGCTTTGTTGTCTTTTTATGTTTCTAATTGAAAATTGTTTGTATTTATTTGATTTCCTTCCCAATTGTTTTGTTGTTTGTTTGTTTTTTTCATTTTTCATTTATTTATTTTATTATTTTTATTTTTATTTTTTCCATTCTTGTTATCTTAATATTGTATTGCTCTCTATTCTTTTCAAAAGCTGTCTATGGACAAGTGTTGCGAATTAGCACTTGTGCTAAAACACTTAAACAATGCATCTGGTTTGTCCAATGTAATTGCTATGTCCATATCAAATAAACATAAATAAAATAAATAATGTTTTAGCAAACTGACCACAATATTTGTTAACTTAAAAATGTACTAAATAGTTATATCTAAATATTTAATGTTACACCTGAATGTTAAATCTAAATGCAAAATATATTATCATTATTGAATTCTACATTAAAATACAAATCTAAATGTTACATATAAATATTAAATCTAAATGTTAAATCTCAATCTAAATATAAATGTTAAATATAAATGTAAATTGGAGGAGGGTGAAACCATTGACTGCATAAAACAATGGATGAAGCATCAGGTCACGTGACCCATTGGTTTCTGAAAGAGTTTTGAAGCTCGTTTTTGTTATACACGGTCTATGGTTTTTCAACGGGGAGCAGCCATGATGCTTCAGAAGGCGACGGAAACACACCCACCGTATGTGAATCAAAGTTACCTTTACACCAATCTATTTCAGCCGAAACCTGCTAAAATATCTGCAGAGCTGCCGTCAGACTTTTACATCGGAATATAGTGTTTCATATGTTGACTCAACTGTGAAATCAAAGATTACTGTCACGTTTCCCCCGTGGTTGGGTTAATACAAACGGTTGGTTGCGGATGGCCATCGGCCAAGCAGACTGTCAATCAATCATACTAAAAATGCATTTAATGCTGTACATAAACTCTCCTGGCATGGTACCAAACCATTCACCCCCCTCAGAGTTGTCATGGATGTGAAATCAAATGACTAAAACCAAAACAGCTTTTTGAACCAAGCTGTAAATGTGTTTATTTCTGCTCTAAAGTTGGACATTTTAACATTGGAGTCAATGGAGATTGACTCGCTTTTGGAGCCAATTTCTATTGGCCAGTCGAGGAACTGCAACAAATCTTAGTTTTGCATGAACCTCAATACAGAAGTAAGATGGTTGGCACTTGGGTGAAACTAAATATTTTGTTAATATGCTAATGCCCACTGCTGGTAACAGGAAGTAACAAAATAAAAGTTTGGGTTGGTCAGACTGTGTTTATAGAATCAAAAAAACGAATTGAAACCATTATCTGGAGAAATTAACACATGGACATACATTATCGTCTGTTTGGAAAAAATATTAATTGACATGTAGTTTGAGTTTCTGGTGTCTCTATGGGGGGTTCGGGCCTTTGTGGTGTCAAAAGAATGTACTGTAGCAAGCAACAGGATGTTGCTCAGTTCCAAGTATGCCAAGTCTGGACTTGTGTACGTGGGTTCATACTTGGCAAGCACAACTAAGGGGAGTACTTTGGGCAACGCAAAGACGCATGTCTTTATGTGAATGGAACAGCTGTGTACGTGTGTACTCAATGACATCAAAGCTCAGCTAACAAGCAAACCGAGATAAACATGTTTTGGAAAAATTTCTACAAATCAATTTCCTGCTTTAGCAATAGGTCTCGCTAAAGTTTTTAAAACCATTTGATTCTATAAACACAGTCTGACATCTTTGGGCTTTTTATTTGGTACTTCCAGTAACCAGTTACCAGTTAGCTCAATATTTAGCTTCACCCAAAACATTAGGATTGGATTCAACATTCAGATTTAGATTTAACATTTAGATTTAATATTTATAAATATTACATGTAGGTAAATGTTCAATAAAAATATAAAGAGTTCTATTCAACACTTTGATTTAGATTCAGCATTTAGATTTAACATGTGGCATTTAAGTGTAACATTTAATATTTACATTTGTGTATTTAGTATTTTTCTAAGCTAACAAATATTGTTGTAAATGTGCTAAGTGTCTTTAAAAAATTTGATAAGATGTTGCTCTTATTTTCATTGTGAGCCGCTTTACAAACAGCACCCCCCACCCCCACTTTGATAACCAGGCAGAGATAAATCTGGCAACAAGATCCGCTCTAAGGCCGTTTTGATGGCCTATTCACCGTTGAGTAGAGTAAACGGTCCTTATTATTAATTTAAAACAGCTCCATTGTGCTTGTGTTGCCCTTCACCTGATGAAATAACAGCAGAAGATGAGGCTCAGGATGAAGACAAAGATCCCTGTCCCAAAGATGACCATATAGATGTTGAGAGGCAGGTCCTGGAAGGTGATGGGTGGCATGGTGCACGACTTGTTGGAGTAAACCAGTCCCAGACCACAGAAGCACCCTAAACAGAGACGGAGGGAAGATTTCAAGACATATTTACAGGAAGGACATAGCACCGTGCAAAGAAAAAGAAAAATACATCTCAAAGGAATATGTCTCAAATCACAAATGGATGCAAATGTAAACACATCTCTTTTATCCAGTATTCCTGAGCAGCTGAAGGTCTGCAGTTGCAAAATGCTAGAGGATAGAATTAGTCATTTGTAACGTACTTGTACGTGTAAAATAATTTTAATGCTGTATCCAGGCAATATGGTGTCAGTGCCGTTAAAAAGCAATTGAAATGGACAGCAAGAGTAACAGCAGCACATAAAACGGAAAGATAATAGTGAATTCAGTTGTAAAGACTTACATTTCTCACACTCTGACTGTTGGAAAGTGCATTTTCAAAAACTAAAATGGCAATCTAAAATCCCACATCAATTCTGTTGGATTTTTGTATCAAGATATTAATGATACATATACTCCACCACTGCAGAGACATTCTTGGAGGAACGATATGAAAAGACAGGATATTCCCATTGTTATCGCCTTCTTTGTCCACTCTAATTGCTTTGAACCTTAACACTCCTACGTGTTTTGTTTTTTTTACATCATCTCCATAACGTCATAACGCCTACCATGGCCTATCTCTCATCTGGTTTCTGATTTAGTATCTAAACCGTTAAATCCTGAAAGCGCTGGTATCAAACAGTAGGTACAGAGTGTTGTGTTTTGTGTGTTAGTGTGAGTAATGGTAGGTCAGTATCTGGTTGTGAGAGGGGGCTTTGTGAGATCAGGGTCACGCTGACCTGGAGAATGATAGTGAATCAGAGCTAAAACGAGATGTACTGCAGTCGGAAGAGGAAACATTCCTCTGATTAGGATGGTAACAAGGAAGATTAATTAATAAAGTCCATTTAGTCTCTGGATTATAAATTAATTTGCTAGTTCTTTTTGTCAGACAAATAATTTAGGTATTTTTAATTAGCTGAGATGTTTCAGCAATCCTTTCACCTTCATCAGAGTCACCTGTGTTAGGTTATTAAAAAACATTTAAAAAAAGCCTTAAAAAAACTAAATTATTTGTCTGACAAAAAGAACTAGCAAATGAAAGGCAGTTGAAGGCTGAGACGGTCGGTAGGTTTTTCCATTTTTACTCATTCACTGTTTCATTTTCTTTTTCGTCATTACTGTGTTGAGTCTGAAAAGTGAGATGAGAAGCGAGTGTAAAATGGTGTATGGGATGGGTGTCAAGCTGGGACTAATGTCTCCAACCACTCCTCCTTCTTCATTATTAACATCTGTGGCCCGGTCAAAAGTGTTGAACATGTATTTTTCATGAATTGTGGTGCTAACAACAGAATGCAGCAAGATGCTGAATGTTTGTATCATGACGTAGAAAAAGAAAGAATCCCATTTTTGAGCAGTCGCTGTGAAACCGCAACATTTTGTGGTTCAGACCAGCAAAGCTATAATTCATTCGGTTGTGAGATCAGGTCGCTGCCAAAATACCGATGTATGTGGCTAGTGATGGGTGGATGGCTGAAGGAAGAGATGATGGATGGATAGACAAACAGGAAGACAACTAGGAGAATAAATATATGGAATGAGGGATGGTAAAACAGAGTGAGGGATGAACAGTTGGTTACAATGAATATGGTGGAGCTCATCAGACTAATGATGAATGCATGGAGGACTGGCATGACTGGATGTTCATAGTGAAGGATGGATGGCAAACTGGTGGACAATCAGTTGGATGTAGACAGGGGCGCCTCCAAAAATGTTTCATAGGGGGGGCCAGATGGGGCCACTTAAATTCTTGGGGTGGACACCAAAACTAAAAGCCGTCATTACAGGATTTTATTATACTGTTGTAGTATAAGGGCTCAGAAATACTTAAAAAAACGCCTACTGATATACTTGGGTTTATTACGGAAGAGTATTAGGGCCATGCAAGAGAAAAAATATTTGAGAGGGGAAGATTTTTTTTTATTGTGCACTTCGAGAAAAAAGTCAAAATGTCGAGAAAAAAGTCGAAATGTTGAGATTAATGTTGAAATACAATTTTGTGAATAAAGGTGAAATTTCGAGAATAAAGTTGAAATACATTTCATCTTTTTTCTCGAAATTCTACTTCAACATTAATATCTACATCTCGACTTTTTCCTTGACATTTTGACTTTTTTCTCGACATTTCGACTTTTTTCCCGAAGTGCATAATGAAAAAAAAATCTTCTTCCTCTAAAATATTATCTTTATTTTTCTCCTGCCTGGCCCTAATACTCTTCCGTAGGGGTGGCCAGTGGGGAGGCCAGCAAATTTGTAGGGGGGGCCGTGGCCACCCTTGGCCACCCCCTGGTGACGCCACTGGATGTAGACATGCAGGTGGACAAATGAATGAATGGCTGCATGTTTTAGGTGGATGTTAAAGCCGGAGGGTTGGACAGCCAGGAATACTGATGGACAGATGAACAGGCAGATGGACAGATCGACAAAGGGATGGATGGATGGATTAATGGCGACGGATGGATGGAGACATTTAATGGTTTTATTTCCCTGTAATGACTTTTGTTTTCTTGTAGTGCTTCTTTTTTTTTGTTTTTTTTTGTTTTTTAATCAATCCTGGTATTTCTAGTCACTCCTGGAGGCAACACACTGACATTTGTGATGTTTCTCCCTCCTCAAAGAGAAAACTGCAGAATGAGAAGATCAATACTTCCCGCTGCTTGGTTCCACTCGCTCTGAATGAGCAGAGAATCTCTACTAATCAAAACACATCAATGGCTGCGCTTCCAAGTTCCACTGCTTCTTTCAGAGAGAAGCGGTCATTATCAGAGGCATCAAAGCGCGGTCCTCGTCTTTAATCAGCATCATAAATGAAACTATAATAAAAGCACATGATTGAAGGCTGTTGCCAGGACTTTGCAAACACTGAGTTAAAAGTTTTACTCTTTCAGAGAAAAACCATTCATAAGACTGCCCTTGCAATACAGTCTTCATATTTTGTCAAAGCTTTTTCTGCCATGCCATTACATTTAGCTTTTTTAATAATTTAGGGGAGGTACACATTTAACATTTGCAAAATTAGACTTCAGCAAGCACAGACATGGCTGTGTCATGGTTTTAGGGTAAACGAGGATCGGTGCTCAGGCTTCACTGGCCAAGGGTTAGCAGGATACAAGCTAAACATTTAACACTTTACTTTCTAACTAATAAAGCTACACAGTTGGAGCGAAAATCAAAGCAGAAATCCATACATAAAAATAGGAGGGGCAGAGATTAAGACTGAACTGCCAGGGGAGAAAGCAACAATTCGGACACTGGTTGCAAAAAAAAAAATAATAATAATAATAATAATAATAATAATTATTATTATTATTATTATTATTATTATTATTATTATTATTATTATTATTATTATTATTATTATTATTATTATTATTATTATCACATTGCATGAGGGCATGAGAAAAAGTAAGCTTTCACAAAACAAGAAAAAATGAAGCTAAACAGAATACCAAACATTGAAATTAAAAAAAATAAAAAACAACGTAATTTTGTTAATATGTCAAAACCCACAGAAAATACCAGCAAAGTATGTGATTGGAAGTCAAAAGTCTGCGATGGTCCAGGTAAGGTCACAATCCAGAGGAATGATTACAGAGAAATCAATTAATGGTGAGGACAAATGTGGATCAGCATTGGAAAAGCTCTCCCTCAACATAAAAATCCATAACAAGCATTCAGGGACAGTATTTCTATTATTACTTTCACTTCCAAAAGGGGTGTGACAAAAATACATCACTGCAGGTTCATGTACAATTGTGAAGCATTTGAACTTACTCCTTTTTTGGGTATCATTAACTTTTGAAAAAAATGTATCTTTTAAATGTCCCAGCTGGTTGTAAAGAAGTAACATATAACAGGGAAAAGGAAAAATAGTATCATACCCCTTATATGGGATTGAGCAGTGGTGCCATATGATAAGAGGGTGGTCTATTTTTAATTCCCCATGTGGGTTGCTATCTGGACCTTCAAATCTGGTTCTACATTCATTGATTAAAGGCAGATTAACTCCATTTGTTTTGTTTTGCGCTCTTTAAAAACATACATATTTCTTCCAAAAGCAGATTGTGCTCGGCGCCACAAACACATCCAGCTTATGTTCGCCCACATGGTTGATCAATATAAGATACCCATTTTGGGCCTGTGTCTATTTTATCTTTATATATACATATATATATATATATCTTGGTGAGCATAACCAGTGTGGGGGCGATTGATACTTGAAACCGTGAGCCAGCACATCACAGGGCCAGCTGTTCAACTCGTTCATCACACTTTGGCTGGAAGCAACAATGATGTCTGAGAGTACTAAAACAAATACTAGACAGCCTATTACATAAATTAATATTTAAACAACTATACTATCAATTTGAGTTTGTTTTTTTTAAAGCCCTACTTTAAAGGGTGCTTTTACAGATTGTTTATTAGCTTTTCTTGATGTTGCACTGTTCAAGGTTTGCTCTCAGTTTCATTGAACATCTTATGACTATGAATTGATTCTGATTACTTTTGTTTGGGTTTTTTGTTGTTTTCTTTCGGTTAAAAATAAAATTGAACAATGACATTTACCAAACAGAACATTTTATAGCTGAAGAAAAATGTACTCTCTTGATTCTTAGCATCCATACAGTGGGGAGAACAAGTATTTGATACACTGCCAATTTTTCAGGTTTTCCCACTTGAAAAGCATGTAGAAGTCTGTAATTTTTATCATAGGTACTCTTCAACTGTGAGTGATGGAATCTAAAAAAAAAAAATCCAGAAAATAGCATTGTATGATTTTTAAGTAATTAATTTGCATTTTATTGCATGACATAAGTATTTGATCACCTGGCAACCAGTAAGACCCGAAACACACAGCCAGGGCAACTAAGGAGTGGCTCCGTAAGAAGCATTTCAAGGTCCTGGAGTGGCCTAGCCAGTCTCCAGACCTGAACCCAATAGAAAATCTTTGGAGGGAGCTGAAAGTCCGTATTGCCCAGCGACAGCCCCGAAACCTGAAGGATCTGGAGAAGATCTGTATGGAGGAGTGGACCAAAATCCCTGCTGCAGTGTGTGCAAACCTGGTCAAGAACTACAGGAAACGTCTGATCTCTGTAATTGCAAACAAAGGTTTCTGTACCAAATATTAAGTTCTGTTTTTCTGATGTATCAAATACTTATGTCATGCAATAAAATGCAAATTAATTACCGGTACTTAAAAATCATACAATGTGATTTTCTGGATATTTTTTTTTAGATTCTGTCACTCACAGTTGAAGAGTACCTATGATAAAAATTACAGACTTCTACATGCTTTTCAAGTGGGAAAACCTGCAAAATCGGCAGTGTATCAAATACTTGTTCTCCCCACTGTACATTAGTTTGTATACGTTTATCAGCAGTGAGTCAATGTCAGCCCATAGGATCGACTGTGAGGACTCCAGCCAGGTCAAAGCTACAGTATAATGCAGCACACAACACCTTTAATGCAGTTGTGGTTATTCTGCTCAGCTGTAGAAAACCTGAATAAAATCCCACTGCATCCACACACATATTCACAACTATAAACTTGATGTTCAGATAGTTTTGTTTTCAGTTTTTCTGATTCGACCTGTAATTTATTTTTACTGAGCCTCATCTCAAACAAGGATGTTTCTTGAATTTTAAATGAAACTAGTTTCTGTTCAAACACCTACAGCTGTAAATGTCACATATATGTTAATGTCAAAGGGGCTAAAAAGCTTTTCATGTCACACTCAGTGAGTCACATTGAGCCTATTTCTACAAAATTACTTTTTGATAATACTTGTGTCCTACTATTTAAGGACATTTTCAAATGCAGCGTTTTTATTCCAACAACTGAGGGGTTTTGTTTTTGTTTTTTTTTACACATTAATTTGGATTTTTGTTTCTTCATCAAAGCAGTAAAAGATTACAAGCTGAAAATTATTATTTTTTAAATCTAATGAAATTTAATGTCCACTGCATTAGATCCGATGTTTCCCAGAATATCATTGTGGAAATGACCTCAGTGTCCACAGTTTGACACACGTGAGGATGTGCATACAAACAAACAGACATGTTGACCTCATTTTCTCCATCATTGTTTCCTGACTCAAACAATCTGCCTCACATAGTTCATGTGAAGACAAAGGAGACGCACCCAGCCAAAGGAGGGGGAGTGTATAACTGTTTCTGTATTCATGTCACTGCACAGCTGATGGCACAAATCACCTGTGAAGCTGCTGCAGGCTCCCAAACCAAATCTGGGTCATATAAATTCCAGTCTTTGAGCATGTTCCTCACAACTGTCTTCATGGGTGGACGGGTGTGTATTCCTGCTACATCTTTGCGTGCGTGAAAAATCGAGATAGTTAAATGTGGTAATCTTGCTTTGGATGGAACCTTGCATGACCACTGACCTACATATTAGCTCTCTGGCGGGGCAGCTCCTTCGCCATGGTACCTACAGTTAGAAAATGCAGAGAGAAGGGACGAAAGCTTGTAAGCTGAAGTTGCCGTTTTGAGGACAAAGAAAATCTGTGTCAGACAGATTCTCGTGCTGTTGTTCAGAGAGGCAGGGAAGTCCCTCTGTGATTTGGCGGAGCTGTAAAACACCTCAACTGTGGATGTTTCCCTGAGACGAGATGACTGGTGGGGTCTTTGTCCTATATATGCCGATTTCACACAAAGCTGCCTCTGCTGCTGCTTGCGCTAAAAGCAGAACTTCCCATCAAATATTCAAGACTTCACATCAGAGAAAACACTCGAGCCTGCCTGCATGGCTGCCACCGCTCTCAGGAAGAGAGTAGGCTGGATCCAAAACTCCCCCATCACATGCATGAAAGATCTACATGTGTCAGGAATACACACTGGAGAAAACCATTACAAAGACAGTGACATGTAGGGCGGATGCTGAGCTGCGGCTGCCTGATTCTTCATTTTTCTGAACAGAGAATAACTATGCATTTGTGTGTGCGTATGTGTGTGTGTGTGTGTACTATGAATAGCACTAGAGTTGAGCTACACAAAGGGGGTAATTGTTCTTGTCTGAACACCACCACCAGTCCACAAACGAGGCTGCTGCATTCAAACACATAAAGCTGAAGGAAAAAGACCACCAATCCATCATTTTCACCGGGTTTCCCCCATCAACGTGAGGCACCGACACCATTTCCCTGCCATAAAGGGGATTGTTTTATCTGAGCGTGACAGCTACAGAGGCAAAGAGCAGTTTCAACCATGGACGGAGAAGTTGTTTGGGCTTTTTTGCCTTTCAAAGATAAGCTGTCTACATTAACAGTTGAAAGGGATAGAGTGTAGATACACTTAGTGGTGCAAACAAGATTACAGAAGAGAGTCAAAACGTTACACAGACAGCACAATGATGGCCTTGTGTGGCTCTCCTTTCAAATGACTCCAGACTGAAAATAAAAGATTCTTTTGATAGAGGACGTCCATATTCTGCAAATTAATACAAACAACAACCATTCGGTCAATAAAAGTTTTAACTCAAAACACGACTGACAAGTGAGTAATAGTTAACAGAGGTCACTCTAAGTGCCACTAAAAAGCTGAAAATGTTCAACTCATTCATGGTTTGCCATACATCATACAATTTGCAAGGCCACAGATAATCGTTCTATGAGCTAACTCTCACATGCTGCAGTTTTAGATTACTCTCATATTTTGTTTAGTTTGCTCACATATTTGAAAAAAAGAAATCCCCACATAGAAGAAGCTGCATTTAGGGTGATGCACTGATTTCTTTGCGAAGTTGTCTTTATTTTATGCTAAATTACATTTCTACTATTAAAATGTAGCTGGAATTAAATGTATGCATTTTTAAGTATTAATCAAACATTTTTTTTCTGCCTCATTACTTAATATCCTGTGGCTTTTGACTTGTATGTGAGTATTTTTGTCGGTAAACACATTAACACCACAGATAAAATACATATATTTGTACATGACTTGATACACCTTGAATGTGTTGCCCTTTTAACCGTTTATTAAACGTTTACACCCTGCTTATAAAGCATCAATAATGCAATACACATGCATTATAACGGAGTAGTTTTTGTTTTCCTTTCACCAAAGAGGCACCAGTTTGTCATTTCTCTTGATGGACGTGTTCAATTTCAGGGATAAAAAAAACAACAACACTGGTTTTACAATGTATGGCAGTGGAATGCCAGGCTGTACTGGACACTATATGCCACAAAGGCCTAACAAAGGCACAGATGTGATAGTATGAAACGCCTTCTCACCGTTACACCACTGAAACGGGTGCATCAATGCACCAGAGGGAGTCCTCGCCGCCGGGATCAGATCCGTGTTTACCAACACTCCGCACTTGATGGAGGGAGGACCAGGGGGAAAGGTGAGCCCGAGGAAAAGCACCTGTGACAAGATCGTGGAATGCGACTAAAAAAAAAAAATGTGCACAAAGGGCGTCTCTTTTTTGTCTTTTTTTTATCGGAAACTTGCAGCTTTGTCGGGTAACATTATTTGCGCGCTGCGGACTCCGGCAGCAGGAATGGTGATGTGGATTCCCCCCCGCTCCTTCTGCTGGCTGTGCCTGCTCAGTCCGGCTCTGCTTTTATTAATAGGTGGCATGACACTGACCTCGTAGCGGTAGCAGCATCTGTGTGAAAGAGAGGCGGAGGAGGAGGAGGCGGAGGAGGAGGAGGAGGTGGAGGAGGAGGTGGGGGGGCAGACCATAGATACACCAGAGCACTGGGCTCCGCTTCCCTCCGCCCGCCCCGCAGCGCGTCAACGCTGATTTATGGTTCCGCGTTACCGCCGCGTACCCTACGCCGTCGACTTGACGCGGGACCATAATTCAGGCTTCACTGACGGGCGCGCCGGCCAATCCGCGGCCCGCTGGCTGCTGCATGTGCTGGTGACGGCTTTGCTGGACCCGCTGGCAGAGACGGATTACCAGAGCTGGGCCCCTTGGCACAGACGGTAAAGACCCCCCCCCCACACCCCCGAAAAAATTAAAACCTATGAAGAAAGAGAATAATCCACCCACCCTCCTGGATAGGAAAGGATACTACCACAAATCAATGAAAAATAATTATTATTGTTTTTTTGGCGCGGGGTGGTGGGGGGTTGGGGGGGGTATATTTTCAAATGTGAAGCTTCCCATTTTCTTTTGTTTGTTGTTTTTGTGTCTTTTGCATGATTCTGAATGTCGTTTTTTTCACTTCAGTGTCACTTTCTGGTCATTTTTCCGTGTTATATTGATTAGTTTGTGCCTAATGTAGTTTTCTTTTTTACTTTTCAGATCAATTCAAAAATATCTGAATCAGAATCAAAATCAGAATCAGGTTTATTAGCCACGTTTGAACATGCCAGACAGGGAATTTGACTCTGGTTATTTCGCTCACTGTACAGTAAATAAACAAATGGCTCTTATTAACATACGGTATATACAATTTTTTTTTTAAAGTGAAAGGTGCAGCAGTATGAGGTAGACATGTTTATTGAAAAGTGCATTGTTACAGCATATGATTGTGGTTATTATTATTATTATTATTATTATTATTATTATTATTATTGCACAGTGATTGATTTCTCTGAGACTATGAGTGATGAGAGTTCATCAGAGCAACAGCTTGGGGGAAGAAACTGTCTGTGTCTGGAGGTTTTGGCGTACAGTATAATATGTATATTAGGCTAGGATGGATGGATGGATGGATGGATGGATGGATGGATGGATGGATGGATGGATGGATGGATGGATGGATGGATGGATGGATGGATGGATGGATGGATGGATGGATGGATGGATGGATGGATGGATGGATCTGAAGTTACTGAAGTTTTCTTTCTTTTTTGTTTAAATTTTAAATCATGCTTTTTATTTATGTTTTAATGTCTTTGTAAAGCGCTTTGAATCACCTTGTTGTTAAATTGCGCAATAGAAATAAACTTGCCTTTGCTTGTATACATGATTATAGCAAAGAGAATCAGAACTGGCCAAAATATAAGGAGGAAAAAGCAGAGAAAACTGCAATCAGTGCAAATTTAATTTTGATTGGTGTTTATTGAGGGATATGTCTATTTCTGGAATAGTAATGAGTTAAATTTGTATTCTGAAGCTGAAACTTTTGAGTTCCGAGTGGGAAGTTTGAACTGGATCGTGCCCTGAGGTCACAAATCCCACTCTGAAAGTGAAAGGGAAAGCCCTGAAACCTATCCTGATATCGGAATCCACCACGTCTGTTACTTATATCAACAAAGTTAACAAAGAACTGTTTATATCAGTGATTCTGTATTTTATTCACATTAAGTAAGACATGTACACAACAATGTTTTCTTTTTATTGTTTGCTTTTTATCGATGGAAATGTTGCTGCAGTGTTTTTGTAGGCCAAATACCATGCACAAGATTGTTATGAATTAGTTTAGCAAACAACGGCAAGCAGAAGCAGAGTCTGGTCTGATGTTTAGAGAGGTTCACAATGAACTAAAGTCAGATGGGAATATTCTAAGAGAGCTTTTATTTGAGGGAGAAATCCCGAAACATGCATTTATTTAAAAAAATAAAAGCTAGCCAACCATCTTATTAATCAGTAGGGATCAAGTTGTAGTGTACCTAATAATTAGCTCTAATTATCTGAACTAAAAGAAAAATGATGGCACTTGTAGGTTTTAGTAAAGAATACAATAATAATACTCTTCCTACATGAGTACATGCTGCCAGGGACAAACCCTTGGCAGGAAAATAATAAATGAATGAATCAGAGTGAAAGTTCATTGTGACCTTGGAGATAATGGCTGGACACAACAATGATGTTGTTAAAGCGTTGTCTTCACGAACACTTAACTTTCAGTCTCATGAATGAAGCCAGATTGAGAAGTCCTTAAAGTGTTCAGAAAAATATAAATCTAAATAATAAATTTCCATAACAACAGGGCAAACACCTTAATTACTTGAGGTGACACGGTTTAGTGACATATTTACTTGCTTTATGTGACAAAAGGAAAAGATCATCAAAAATATATATACATGGCGTACGTTTCATTAAAATACCATCAGATGTTTTACAAAATTAATATTCAGAAGTTCCTCTGTAATGCTAATAATACAGAATCATGAATTGCTCAGTGTAATAACATTTCACTCTGCATCTGGAAACATTAACAGACAAACTTTCTACTATTAAAACAAACGCATTTTGAATAAAAAGTGTTGCATTGTATAAGTAAAGCCACACACACACACATAGTCAGCAACTGATCTCAGAAGAAATAGAGTTGCTCGTAAGAAGTGAAGTTTCGGGCGTAGACAGGCGTGTAGGAGTAAATCAGTGAGGAGGCTTCTTCCTCAGGATTGATAAAATGATGTAAACTTCTTCTTCCTAAAGAAAACACAGAAGATAAATTTGGAATACAGTAATATACAGTTCACGCCTAAATAAGGAAATGTGGGTCAGAACAGGATGTAGACATGTTAAACGTGGAATATGTATTACATGGCATAACTGGCTTAAATGTTAATAGAATTTTTGATAGAATTTCTGCAAATGTATTTTTTTATTGTTGTTCCATTCTCTTTTGTTAATTTAGGAGTCCTCTTTATTTCACCTCGCAATTTCATTGCATTTCTGGCTGTTTATATTGTATGATTAAACATGTTTTTGTAAATGTATGTTCAGTATATTTTGATATGCAGCACTAATGAAAGGTTTAGGCACACCTACCAATTCATTTCAAATGATTTAGGTTGTCCAAACTTTTAGCTGGTGCCTTCATTTGAGAATTTGAGAACAAATGTTAAATATATAGACAAATGAAGACATGTTTGACACCAGCTTCACTTATTGGCCTGAATCTTTGTTTTATTCTGCAGCCATTCCTTGAAAATTGCATGTTACTCAATATTTGTACCTCCCGAGCTGCTCAAGATAAGAAAACATGTTCAGTGTTTCAGTAGATGTAGATGTGATCAACAGTGCAGTCTTTGGGGTTGCAGGTGGATCAAAAACCTTTAAAAGCTCCATCTTTTACAAATAACTTTCTTCAGTTGATAACCTAAACTAATTTATTATATATTTTCTTTCCATGTTTTTTTGGTTTCTGTTTATTTTCGAGGAACTTCTCCTGACTTGTTCATTGTTTACTTCCTTAGCTACCAACATGGCTGCCATGCCCCACAATGCAATAGGATTACTCTTTTTCTCAATTTAAACATTAGTTTGAATAGATATGAGTCTATAATTGCCAAAGATTATTTCAACTTACATTTTCAGTAAGTTCTTGGAGTCCCTGGGAGGGGTACTTGATAGTGCTCCAACTGGGGAGTCCATTGTTCTACTGGGGGACTTCAACGCTCACGTGGGCAATGACAGTGATAACCGGAGAGTCGTGATTGGGAGGAACGGCCTCCCCGATCTAAACCCGAGCGGTGTTTTGTTGTTGGACTTCTGTGCTAGTCACAGTTTGTCCATAACGAACACCATGTTCAAGCATAAGGGTGTCCATCAGTGCCCGTGGCACCAGGACACCCTAGGCCGGAGGTCAATGATTGACTTTGTTGTCGTTTCATCTGACCTTCGGCCGCATGTCTTGGACACTCGGGTGAAGAGAGGGGCTGAGCTGTCAACTGATCACCACCTGGTGGTGAGTTGGATGCGCTGGCGGAGGAGGAGGTTGGACAGACCGGGCAGACCCAAACGGATTGTGAGGGTCTGTTGGGAACATCTGGCCGAGCCCTCTGTCAGGGACATCTTCAACTCCCACCGACGGGAGAGCTTCTCTCAGATCCCGGGGGAGGCGGGGGACATCGAGTCCGAGTGGACCATGTTCTCTGCCTCCATTGTCGACGCGGCGGCTCGAAGTTGTGGTCGTAAGGTCTCCGGTGCCTGTCGTGCCGGCAATCCTAGAACCCGGTGGTGGACACCAGAAGTACAGGATGTCGTCAGACTGAAGAAGGAGTCCTACCGGGCTATGTTGGCCTGTGGGACTCCTGACGCAGTAGATAGGTACCGGCAGGCCAAGCGAACCGCAGCTCGGGCGGTCCTGGAGGCAAAAACCCGGGTCTGGGAGGAGTTCGGGGAGGCCATGGAGGAAGACTTTCGGTCGGCCTCGAGGAAATTCTGGCGGACCGTTCGGCGCCTCAGAAGGGGGAAGCAGTACTCTGCCGGCACCGTTTATGGTGTGGGTGGGGAGCTGTTGACCTCGACTGGGGACATCGTCGGACGGTGGAAGGAATACTTCGAGGATCTCCTCAACCCGACTGACATGCCTTCCACTGAGGAAACAGAGAGTGGGGACTCTGGGACGTGCTCATCCATCACCCTAGCCGAGGTCACTGAGGTGGTTCGTAAGCTCCTCAGTGGCACCGGGGGTGGATGAGATTCGCCCTGAGTACCTCAAGTCTCTGGATGTCGTAGGGCTGTCTTGGTTGACATGCCTCTGCGACATCGCATGGAGCAGTGATTCTTAACCATAGGGCCGCGGCCCACACTTGGGCCGCGAGCGCCATCTAGTGGGCCGCCAAAAAAAATTCAGTTTTGTACATGTGGGCCGCGAGGGCCGCGGGACTGCATAGCAACTCCCAACCAAATGAGGAGAAGAAGACACTCAGCTAGCTGTACGTGTAATAGTAAGAGAAATGGTGTGTCTTTACAGAGAAAATCCTTCATTTTGCACAGAGTAGGTTTAGATTAGGGATCGATTAATTGGGTCTGCGCCCAGAGCGAGCGAGCACGGCGTGATCTTTTATCCCGACGCGTCCCCGCGGCCAGGGAGGTCGGCTGAGGCTGCCGCTCGGGCGGTGGGCTCCGTCGTTACTGCTGAAGGATGGTAGATGTAGATGCGTGGGCTGTCGTGTCTGCTGGACTGGACTGTTCGGGCTTTCGAAAAAGCATCGGAAAGTAACTGCTGCAGCACGACCAGAGAGCTGCGGTGCGGGCTGTGCCCGTCACAGCTGATCAGGCTCGGATGAACCCGACACACTGAGTCCTGACAACTTATTAATGTAAATAACTCAAAGTAAAATCAAACTAAGTTTTGTCCTCGCTGTATTTTTAAATATGCAACCCGGAATGGACAAATTCATCCTGTTCAGTCTTCCCACTGGGACAAAACCAGTGTCTCATACGTTCAGAGACCGTGGCGTTCAAAGTGCGAAAGTGAAACGCCACTGAAACAAAACACAAAGTTTTTCATCAAACATATCCACTCAAGTCTGAACTGAAGTCACAGAAAAATAAGCTGAGCATCTTAAAACACCCATGTTTGGGTCCACATACAGCTGTGAAGCAGCTTTCTCCACAGTGAACATAATTAAAACTAAATATCGTTTCAGGCTCATCAATGAGCACCTCCACATGCATATGAGAACCTGAACCTGAACCTTAAATTGTTAAGATGTGTTTATATTAATTTAGTATAAAAATGTGTTGAGACAATTAACAAAGAAAAGGGGAAATTCAAACTGCTGGTAGAGAAATAAAATAAGATAGCATTTGAAAAATAAAATAAAATCTACTTTATTTTTAAGAGAAAAAAATATGTTTAATTCAAGTTAAACATGTTAATTGGCAAATATGTACTTTTTTTAATATAACAGTCAGATGCAGATGTTGATACAACTATGAGGCTACTTGAATATATATACACACACACACATATATATATATATATATATATATATATATATATATATATATATATATATATATATATATATATTATGATGTTCTGGACCTTCGCTTGAGTAAATTTTCTCTAAATGGACCTCTTAAAGTTGAATACCCCTGCTATACAGTGTTTATATTTAATGGGCCCCGGGCCACTCTGTACTGAAAAAATTGGGCCCCAAGGTCAGAAAGGTTAAGAACCCCTGGCATGGAGGAAGGGGACAGTACCGTTGGAGTGGCAAACCGGGGTGGTGGTCCCTCTGTTTAAAAAGGGGGACCGGAGAGTGTGTTCCAACTATAGGGGGATCACACTTCTCAGCCTCCCCGGGAAAGTCTACGCCAGGGTACTGGAGAGGAGAACACGGCCGATAGTTGAACCTCGGATTCAGGAGGAACAATGCGGTTTTCGTCCCGGTCGTGGACCAGCTGGACCAGCTCTACACCCTCCGCAGGGTGCTCGAGGGTTCATGGGAATTTGCCCAACCAGTCTACATGTGCTTTGTGGATCTGGAGAAGGCATTTGACCGTGTCCCTCGTGCCATTCTGTGGGGGGTGCTGAGTGAGTATGGAGTCCGGGGCCATCTGTTAAGGGCTGTCCGGTCTCTGTATGATCAGAGCAGGAGTTTGGTTCGCATTGCCGGCAGTAGATCAGACTTGTTCCCGGTGCATGTTGGACTCCGGCAGGGCTGCCCTTTGTCACCGATCCTGTTCATAGTTTTTATGGACAGGATTTCTAGGCGCAGCCAGGGGCCGGAGGGGAACCGGTTTGGGAACCACAGGATTTCGTCTCTGCTTTTTGCAGACGATGTTGTCCTGTTGGCTTCATCGGACCGGGACCTTCAGCATTTGCTGGGGCGGTTTGAGGCCGAGTGCAACGCGGCAGGGATGAGAATCAGCACCTCCAAGACCGAGGCCATGGTTCTCCACCGGGAAAGGGTGGCGTGCCTTCTCCGGGTGGGTGGAGAAGTCCTGCCTCAGGTGGAGGAGTTCAAATATCTCGGGGTCTTGTTTACGAGGTAACGATGGAGCGGGAGATTGACAGACGGATCGGTGCAGCGTCCGCAGTTATGCGGTCGATGTACTGGACCGTCGTGGTGAAGAGGGAGCTGAGTCGAAAGGCGAAGCTCTCGATTTACCGGTCAATCTACGCCCCTACCCTCACCTATGGTCATGAACTTTGGGTAGTGACCGAAAGGACAAGATCGCGGATACAAGCGGCCGAGATGAGTTTCCTCCGCAGGGTGGCTGGACGCTCCCTTAGAGATAGGGTGAGGAGTTCGGTCACCCGGGAGGAACTCGGAGTCGAGCCGCTGCTCCTCCACATTGAGAGGAGTCAGCTGAGGTGGCTTGGGCATCTGTACCGGATCCTCCTGGACGCCTCCCTAGGGAGGTGTTCCAGGAATGTCCCTCCTCCCTAGGGAGGTGTTCCAGGCATGTCCCTCCGGGAGGAGACCCCGGGGAAGACCCAGGACACGCTGGAGAGACGTTTCTCGGCTGGCCTGGGAACGTCTCGGACTCCCCTCGGAGGAGCTGGAGGAAAACCTGGAGGAAGAGCTGGAGGATGAGCCGGAGGAAGTGTCTGGGGTGAAGGAAGTCTGGGCATCTCTGCTGAGGCTGCTGCCCCCCACGACCCGGGAACAGATAAGCGGCGGACGATGGATCGATGGATGGATGGATTTTCAGTTAAAGCACCTATCAATTGATGCCAGTTATCTGTCTTGTAAAATTTGTGACCACTGTTATGCTCTTTTATATCTAAAAATGAATTTAAAGCACCATTAAATCAAATAAACATGCATCACTGTTCACCAGTGATTCATTGTGTAAATATATGAAATATTATTTTGTATATTTATATAATATCATAATATAAATATAATATAAAATAATATAAAGTCGCATTTATGATGAAAAAAGTGTATTCTGTTTCTGTCTATGTCACATTCCACAACCAAAGAAATAGCACTTAATCCCAGCCAACATTCTTATATGGGGCCCATGTGATATATAAATAGGCTCAAAACCCTCTTATGCAGTCATCTTGGATTGACTCAAGTGGGTCCCACACAAGACAACCCCCTTGGGACCAACCACTCATATATCTGTGCATAACCATCCAAAAGCAGCATGCGACCACCTTGTGGGCACCATTTTTCAGCTCACTTAAATCTCAGTTAATACCCCCCACATACAAATATTGGCTGGGATGTTCCAATCAATAATCATAATAATTGATCAAATTTGTCACATCACCTTCATTGACAAAAAACTCAGCCAGCAGTGACGATAACTGAACAGCGTGAGGGGAATGAGGGAAGTTAAGCTTCCTGTCCCACTGGAAACGATTCACCTCTGGGTGCCACTGCACTCCGTAGAAGGGATACCTGATACCTGAGAGGGAAAAAATCAGTTTATGTCACCACCACTCTGCAGCACACCAACAATTTGTTAAGCTTACATCCAAATAATTCTGTTACCTTCTAAGGTGGAGACAAAGTGAGCCCCGTTCGTGGCGACATTGGTCGACAGGAGGGTGAAGAAACTCCTCAGCTTTTCATTTTCATGGAAAGTCTGGAATGAGATTATATTATGATTTTCTTCATCTTGTATTGACTATTCTGTGCTCTTGGGATTAAGCTATTTCAATAATGTGCCTAATCTATGGGAGATCAGAGGTTTGGAACTACTTTATGTGGATCAATGAATATGAGCATGTTGTATGAGTTTTAAAGGTACAGTGTACAGCCTCCCCACGGTGAGAAACTGAATGCCATATATTGTTCTGGTAATTTGACCAAAACAACCAAAACATTTTTTTTTAAAGCAAACATTTTTTTTAAAAGATCCAGGAAAAGTAGAGCTGAATTTTGAAGTAACTACCCATCAACAGAAGTGAAACACCAGTGAAATACCTCAACTGTTATTCCATAGTGGTGGAAATTTCCAGTTAGCGGTTCTTGTGTCAAAGCCTTGATGAGCTTCTCGGGAAAGCCCTGAAACATCCTACTGGAATAGGCCTCTGCGTTAGGAAGGGAGAGGTAAATAGGTTCAGTTTTTGTATATAAATGTAAATGTTTATATTAACTTTGAAAATCTTCAGCTCAAATAACTTGCTTCTACTGACACCAAGTGTTGTGATGTGGCTGATACATTTGTGCCAATTCATGCAAACCAAAAGGTAAACCTTTTTGTGTTTAAAACTAGTATTTTAAAGACACCAACAATAGCACAGAAAGCTTTCACCTGTGGTTAAGTTGAGGGGCAAAGCTAGGTTCTCAGCTTTGGTGTCTGTCAGCAGGTTTTCCCCGGCCACCAGTACGGTGAGTAACTGCATGCCCATGCACGTTCCCCAGATGGGGAAGAAGTCCCCAGCATCATTGGCCTGGAACACACAGAGTCACACATTTTGCTTTTTGTGCCTGAAACTTTAAAACCAGACCAAAACACAATGAGCTTAACAAGTAAAGCTATATCATAACATCACACTCACTCTGCCAAAGATGGATGGACAAATTACTGGTATAATCTAACTGGTAAAAACCCCGGGGCTCTGATTTTCTCTTTTCAGAAATATAATTTCATGTATATACCCAAAACAAACAAAAATGCAAACAAAAACTAGCTACAAAGACACAAAACAAATCCATTAAATTTAAAAACTAATTAACATTTAAAAAAAACTGCCAGGAGACACAATATAACTGCAAAAAAACAACAACAAGAATGAGACCAACATTATGCACAAAGTGACTCAAAGACACAAAACTATTAGAACTGAATTCAAAATCAACATTATAAAACTTCAATGAGGCACACAAAAGACCACAAAAATTTACAAAACATGTGACAGCCTAATATTTAAAAAAAAAAAAAGGTCAGCAACTGTCGAAATGGAAAAATAATGTTTATATTAAATGATAATAATACAAATCTTCTATAAGCTAATTAAATTAAGAAATTAAACATATAAAGTGACCACAGCCTGTGTCCGTATGATTTTTGTAGTTCTTTCTAAATTTGAAAGTTTACATTTCTTTTTTTGTGACAGACGTGACTTTTAGACTTTTACAAATCTGTTTCCATTGTTTAATAATATGCCATTAGCTGTAAACCTGAGTATATGAAGATAATATAGTTGAATTTGGTCTGGTTTCTGTCCCTTTAAGGAGTCAAGTCATAAATACGATGCAATGAGAGTTTGGGAGGAAAGGTTCAAAGGTAAGCACAGACATCAGCGACTTAACAGTTGAAGTTCAGAAAACAGAGAAAACAAATGGAACTTTATGTTGTACAAACCGCTAAAGCAAGCTTGTAAAAAATCTTCGCCACTCTGGCAAAGTCTGACGTCTCCAAATCTGCAGCTCCACCAATAAAAATCAGGCTGAATAGACATCACACAGGAAATCCAATTAGTATACTTAATAAAAGTATATGTGTCATTTTCCTGAACATTTACATTCACATACATTTGTACTCACCCATTTATATTCTTGAAGATGTTTTCATACTCAGCTGTGGTAAGAGTCAATCTGTGGAAAAACACAGCTTTATTCATTTATCTCATCATGTATCTGATGTTACGCTGTATATTTTATTTAGGCTTTATTTAGTAGGTTCATTGTCTCATTGATTTTGGCATTGGATGGATTTGTAATGGCTGCCATTATTTGCTGTTTATCAAAAGCTGCAGTTACCATCCTGTTAATAATCATAAAGTACAAGAGGAATCACCTGATTGGCATCACTCTGCTGCCCCCAGACTCTACGTATTTCACATAGGAGGCAGGTATGTAAGTGCTCCCAAATGGCTTCATGGATTCATCTGAAACAATCTGAGTTAAAATACCTACAAAAACAGAAAAGAGACAGCAAAATAAACCAGCAGCAGCACAGTTACAGAGAGGTTGTTACTTCCTCTAGTTTCACTTATACATGCCCCTGTATCTCTCAGTGTACTGAAATAAGCACAATGTTGTCCTTTTTTTACTTACCAATCACAGGTCTGTCATTCACAGACTCCTGACTGATTCTAGTCGGCAAAGATTTGCTGCAACAGAAGTACCACGCAAAAAGCAAGTACAGGTATGGTGAACGTGCTGAACTAGACATGTTCTCTGTGAAAATTCAGTAAATTAGTCCTGGAAAGCTGCTGGAGTTCGAATGTTATGAACACGGCAGCAGGCGTGAGTATATATCGTACTAGAAGGAGGATATAGTCACTACGAGGAAGTAAGAAATGCCCAGATTACAGTACATGTGATGACTGCTGTGCTGCACTCACCAGTCAGGCGGGTTCACTGCTGAGGTAAATATAAACTGATGATTGGACTTTTTTATCATTTGATGTGCAGGAAATTATGCAATTTCATGTTTTACAGCTGAATTTTGCAATAAAGGTCATAATGATTTCACAAGGGCATAATAAAGAAGGCAGCTGTGTGCTCACACAGCTCACATTCAGACAAATATCCATGTGAAAATGAGAGTAGAGGTTTGCAGCTGAACCGCTGAACCGTGCAACCACTTTCTGTTTCACTGACGGCTGTAATAGGGTTTATAACTCACACCTTTAACCGTTTTTGAAAATCCTCCTGAGATGAAATCAACACATTGCACAATAGATAAAGCTCCTACCCAGATTGCACAACAGGGGGAGACAATGTCTGAAACAACTGAACTATTTCATCAGGCGATGAAGACACAAGACACACGATGAAGACCTGGGAGATTTTTTTTCTTGAAGGCGTCCTTGTTTTATGTGTGTGTGTGTGTGTGTGTGTGTGTGTGTGTGTGTGTGTGTGTGTGTGTGTGTGTGTGTGTGTGTGTGTGAGCCTTTTATACTGGAGAGAGTCAGTTTCTTTGTTTTGTTGTGTGAGATTTTTGATTACATCTAGTGTTTACATACATGGCACAGATTTCTGGACTTTTATCCTGACTGACTGTGGATGGGGTCATCAAAGGCTCACACCTCTTGCTTTAAGTTCCACTTAACACTTAAATCCAGGTCCAACATTAGACAGTACTAATGTATTCAGGTTGTTTCGGGTATTTTTGGGTTAATCCACCAACTCCACTTTCCACTGTTGAAGTTTGGTACATTTCATTTTTCGTCTGCATCAAATCCTATAAACTGGAAACAGAAAAGAAAATGAAAGAAAAAGAAGCAAAATATAGAAATAACATTGTTTCATAATGCTAGCTAAGTATTAATAAGTGATGACAAGGGGGAAAAAAGAGAGAAACAATGAAAGGAAACTTCAAGATCATTATTTTTTGGTTACTACATGTAGTTTTTTTTTTGTGGCAAGTAAACCTGGTTTTGTGCTGAGCTTTGCTTGTCGTGATCTGTGGATGAATTCTCTTGTGGTTTTTGCTTTTATGAAGCTCGTGTTTTGACATTACTAAGTTTTTGTTGTTAAAACTAAGTTATATTGTTTTCTAGGCAGCTTTATTTTATGTTTACTTTATTTTATGTTTTCGTGTTTTCTAATAAACCTGTTAGATTTAATTCCCATTTTATTTCATAGTCCTCATCTTCCTTATATTAGTTTTGCTTTTTACCTCTGAGGATTCAGTCAGATTGTCACTCAGCTGTTTTATGTTAATCTCCCTCTAATGGTAATCTGCCTGACTTTCTTTGTCCTTTGCCAAGTTCATTGTTTTAACAGTCACTTGTTCCTCCTGATGAGGTTTGTTTGGGTTCCTGGTTTTGTTTAGTTTTTTCCTTCTAGTTCCTGCCCTGCAGTGCCTTGAATTTTGTTTTTAAGTTATCAAACTCTACTTTGGATTCTAGCCCTGCTTTAGCTTTCCCAACAGCAAATGCACCCAGAGCGGTTGCCAGGTTTCATCTTTGAGTTGTGAAATGGCTTGAATTTCATTTTTTTAAAGCAATCAGAAAAAATGCTTCTAGTAATGTCTGAACTTCTGTTTATTCTTTTTGTTTAAAAGCACTGTGCAGTGATTTGGCTTTAAGACACAAGTATAAGAAGAATTCTGAGTCTAAACTTAAAAGCGGCTGAATCTTGAGTAATTCCTTAGAGATGATTAAAAACAGGACTGGACATATTCAAACCTGAAGACGTTATGTGAGATATAAATCTGGAAAATAAATCACAGTTGCATCACTGAAAAGCAAATTTATTCATGTAGTGTCCTTATCTGCTTCCAAGTTTATATTCAGGTCAAACAACAAAGTACAACACTTCTGCAACCATGCCAACAGCATTTTTGTGTGAAACCTAAAAAGTGTTAATACATAGCTTTTCTATTACAGTTAAATGCATTCTGCCTGCTGACAGGATTAATATATCTAACAATCAGATAAAAGAGGACGGAAAAAAACAATTAGTTCCATTTCTTTCTCCTGAGAAATATTCCAGCCACAACACCTGTTCATATCATTACAATGTTCCTCCGGGTCCTGACATTCATGGTGTGATTTTACAACTTCAGTGTGTGCTCTAAGACATCACTACATGGCCAGGGCTCTTTCTGAACTATGGATCCTTTCAAGCGGCTAGATCTCCTGAGGAACAGGTAAAGGATTACAAAGAACCCCCCCAGGTATTTTAGTCGGGCTCCAAACTCCCATCTGATGTGCATTTGCAAGGTGTGCTGAAGCAAGTCTGATCAGATAAAGCCCCGCCTCTAAACCCCCAGGACCTGCAATTTCCTGATGACAGAAACCAGACGCCCACAGAGCTCTCTCGTCCATGCCGGAATGAGTCGGGAGCAGAGTTACACAGCTGGTTTCAAAAATGCGCTGTATAAAATATGTTAGATATACCGTATTTTGCAATTTATTGACATAGCACAAACACACAACATGACTTGGTCCTTTTAGTTGCACATTAGTCCACAGGAAGACATTTTTTAGAACATCCAGAGGCATAGCTGCCACAGTCTTCAAATGTAAGTCCATGTCCGTGTGTTCCTGCAAACAGAGCACACAAAAGCAAAATGATAGATATTTACATTGGAGATGGAGACATAACAAATTCAATACGTTTTTTTATTTATTTTTTTTCAAGTTGTTTCAAAGCTGACAGCTTCTTTCCCCCATATTTAGGGAAGTGTACCACAGAGTAGGATACGTGTGTCTACTCTGAGGCCAGGATTTCAAGGGTCAAGTGTACCTCTCTTCTAATCTGGCAAGATCCCAGCAATAAATTGTTTGTGTACAAGGTTTTGGACCAAACTGTCTGCAAGACGACTGCAGATTAGTGTCAGAAATAAAAAAAATGCTTAAAATGTTTGAGAGCTTTCTCATTGCTGCACCAAATACATTTCAGAGAACTGTTGAAAACTACAGATTTTATACATATCTTCTGTTTGAATTTGAGCAGCATTGCTGTTTTTTTAAATTATTTTTATATTGCTCATACTTTTCCATTCACACAACTTCCTCTTGTTAATTAAGCGCTGAATTTTGTGTGGAACAAGTGTCAAATCACCCGTGTCATGCTCCTTTTTTATGTAGAAATACCCTCCAGTTACTAAACTTGATCTTACATGAATCACATTGTATTTCCAATTATCTCAGCTTTCGTATACAGTATCTGTTGCCAGCCCTTTCAAAGAGAGCCTGACTTTATTGAACTCAGTTTGTGGTCTTTACCCCAGGACTTAAAAGTTAAAGACTGAAGCTCTCTCCTCACTCTCTCTTTTGTTTAAATAAATCTATAAAAGAAAACAAATGGTTGTCTGTTCCTGAAAGTATCACAGTGAACAGCAGGGTAATTCTAAATGTAACATCAAATCAGTACCATTTAACACTAAAATCTGAAATACACTGGACAGCTTGTTTATAAATGATGTTGGATCTTACCTCAGAGTCTAGCCATTTCTTGGCTTACGTCTTTATGTACATCACTCAGCAGCTCTTCTTTTGGCTTCAGTCCATCCAAAAACACTACAAACCCAGATTAACATGCAATAAATGCTGTAACAACAACAATACACAAAATCAACAATAATGCAGCTGCTGCAGGTAATAGATTGAATTGAATCTCACCGATTTCTGACGTGATGCTCTCCATCTCTTGGCGGTTTTTCTGGTACATTGGCCAAACGTGTCCATCAAAGTATCCAGGAGGATCGGGAGGTGTATACACCCTGGAACTGTCAATCACAGAGAGCAATACAGGTACAGTTTCCTCCTACAGCAGTTCCCACATGAGAAAATGGAAGTGAAACGCATTAGAAAATAGACAGGGGGAAAAAGCATAGAAACAATGCCACAAAAATAGAAATGAGTACCTTCGTCTCTTCTTGCAGACATCATAAGGTATTTCCAAAAAATATCTTTTGTCGAACAGCATATTCAGAGGCCTGGGAGGGTAAAACATCAAGTTTCCATTATGAAATATTAACACTTTAGAATGCTTATAGTTAAAAAACACAGTTGAAAAGAAACTTTACAAGAAAATTAAATCTTTCCTTATTCAGTGAATGTCATTGTATACATTGTATACATTTCCTTAATGGCTCCACCTACCGGTACATTCTTTCTTTCTTTCTTTCTTTCTTTCTTTCTTTCTTTCTTTCTTTCTTTCTTTCTTTCTTTCTTTCTTTCTTTCTTTCTTTCTTTCTTTCTTTCTTTCTTTCTTTCTTTCTTTCTTTCTTTCTTTCTTTCTTTCTTTCTTTCTTTCTTTCACACGGCATTTATCTGTCTCCTCTGTTAACAAATCATTCTTTCTTCTATGCATCGAGATGCTGCACCACTTTTGTTATTGCAGTTATGAACCCTTAAAATTTATTTTCAAATTTTAAGTGTTTATTGTATCCTGAAATCATTTCCAATTTTGTATTGAACAAGTTCTAAATAATTATTGTTCTCATTGTGGATACGATATGATCATCATGAATACATTAGGAAAGTTCTTCCTTCTTTGTTTAATCATTTTCTGATTATTGGGGTGGTACAAAGGTATCACAAATTCATGTGTCGAATATGATACACCAGGCATTATAATAAGAAGATGAGAAGCTAATTATACAAGACTGCAATAAGAAGAAAAGAATGGAAATGTTTAGTATATATAGTATATTTATTTGCATCACTTTCAGTTTGATCAAGAGATGAACACTAATGGATAAAATTAGCCTTTTGGGGTGACTTTTTTTCCCTGCTTGTAATGTAATGTTAACATTATATATCTCTCTGCTCTGTGTCCACGTCTCATTTAGTGCAGGAAATGCTAACGAGAGCTCAACAGAGGAAAATAAATCTTAGAAAAAAGGAGAAAAAAAACCCCAGTGGTCACTTGGGAGAAATGTGCAAAGTAGCTGTTTGAGTGCAGGCCTGTGATTTTAGCTCGATGTTCAATATAAACTGAATCCACATCTGTCATTTAAGCATTTTTTTCAAAATTCAGTTTTTCAAAAGGCTCACAGAGTCTGAATTTTGTTGTCACAGCTAAAGAAAACATGTCAGGTCTGTCATCTTTACAGCTTCTCCTCCGTATTTCTGCCATTTTCTGTATTTAGTTTGCCAGCCATGCAAGGTAGATGTAAAACCCCACCCAGGGTTTAGACGAGAGTGGGCAGGACTGGTTCCTCTAAGTAAGTACGTACATGCAAAAGAACAAATATTGTCCATTTAAAACCACAGGTTACAACAATAAACAGTAAACCAATAAAAAAAATGTGTCAACTAAAAGTCGGTTTTAAAAAGAAAAGCTTTCTTCTCTCTTGGTGGTTTTCAGTACACATGACCTCCGATCACAACCATCTGATTTTCATATTTATTTTTCTGATGGATCTTTTGTTGATAAAGTTGACACATTTAAATATCTTGGACTTTGGATTGATCCGGAACTTACCTTTAAACATCACATTGATTATACTGTTAAAAAAGCATATGGCTGTCTTGCTTCACTTTACCGTTCAATCAACTGTTTCACACAAAGGTTAATTTCTCAACTCATACTACCTCTTGTTGATTATGCAGATATTGTTTATCAAAATACTCCAGACACCCATCTTAAACCTCTGACTGTATTATTTGATTCATTATGTAGATTTGTGTTACGTTGTCCTTTCAGAACATCATTGTCTTATGTTTGATTCATTGAACTGGTTACAACCCAAATCTAGACGGCAATTTCACTGGCTTCAGTTTCCTTTTAAATGTGTTTATTTTCACTGTCCTCCATATTTAAAAGAACTTATGATTCCATATAACTCTCCATACTGACTCAGACATATGAATTTTCCTTTTTTCTTTGTTCCTAGAATTTCAAAAGAGGTTGGTAAAAGATAATTTCATTTTAAAGCTCCATCAGATTGGAATGATCTTCCTCTCTTTTTGCATTCTATTACCTCTTTTCATTGTTTTAAGTTGTCATTATACTCTCATCTTAAAACAAATTGCCTATGTTTTTAATTTATTTATGTATTTTTTGTCCTCTTTTTTTCCTGTTATGTTATATTCATTTCATTGTTCTGGTAATTCAACTTGTCTATTTTATAACTAGACTTATGTGGGTAGGGGTTGTGTGTGGGAGGGGGTGAGCAAGATGTCTGGGTTTGTTTTATGTCATGTATGTCTATACTGTAATGTGATGTATTGTAATGTTGTATGTTTTCTTGGGACCCCCTTGAAAATGAGATGGCACATCTCAAGGGGCTATCCTTTAATAAATTCTAAATATCTTCTCTTCTCTCCCTCCCTCATCTCTTTCTCTCTCATTTCTTCCTGCTTTAATACTGACTCCCCCTTTTAACCTTTTTTTAATTTATTTTTTTCTAATGTATTTAGACATTCATTTATTTTTATTTATCCTATTTATTTATTTTTTCTGCTGTCTCTCTCCTAGAATAACCGTCATTCTAGAAAACCATCATATTCATACACACCCACATACACGCCCACATATTAGAAGAAATCTGAGCAAAAAAATTGATTTTGTTGGTTTTTCTTGAACTGCTTTGTTTGTCAGTTTGTAAAAAAAAATAAAAAATAAATAAAAGTCTCAACTGCTTTTTTAAAACACCAACCGTGTCCAGGCAGGGAAGGGACAGGGGTAGTGAGCCCCACAACAAACAACAAAGGTGTTGTTGCTGTAAGGAGCGATTGCCCCACGTCTTCAGGGCCAGGGGTAACATCAAACCTGGGGCCTCATGTGCAAAAAGTGCAGTTAAAAAAAAAACTCAACTTGCATGCACTATTTTCCACGTTCATGTGGGATATTCAAAAATGTACTTTGTGTGGATTTGTGCGTACCGCCACGCACATTTCCCACCTGGCATGATAATGTGCATATTGTCAAATTAATTCTGTTAGTACCCAACTATAAAAGTGCTGAAAATCTATTTTATACACCAAAATATGTTCCTTTAGATCTCTTTAATTAAAAACAATTCTTCACATGTTTGAACACTAGGTGTTATTGTTAACTCAGCAACATCTTTGGGGCATCATTCTAAACAGGTACTAAAAGACCATTTCTTTCGTCTGTGCAACATCTCTAAAGTGTGTCCAAGGCTGAATTGGAGATGATTATTCATGCTTTTATATGTCTTGATTATTTTTACAGTCTTTTCACCAGGAAGGAGCTTCATCCAAAGTTCCACCGTAAGGCTTTTAACCAGGACGCATGAATGGGCTCACGTCATGTCTGTCTTATACCCTCTTCGCCGGCTTCCATGAATTTTAGAATATATTTTAAAATGTTGTCCCTAACTTTTACAGCGCTAAATAGTTAAACATGTCCTTATATTTCTGACCTGCTACAATCATAAGTCACCAGGAACCTCATCTTCAAAAGTTGCGTGGATTTCATCCTAAATCATTGCATAGAAATCTTGCCAAAATGAAAGAAAAAGAAAAGGTTTTCTTGAGTTTTCAAAGACAACACCTTAGTTTTGCACATAAGGTTGAACAGATGAAGCTAAAGGTCCTATGTGCCGTTTTATTAGTGGACACTGTCAGGGGCTACTCTAATATTTCATATGGAATATGTGGACTGTCTGACCTCACCTTTCTGAGACTGAAAATATGTTCTCAAATTAAAATCTGAACTGCTCAGTTATAGGACTGCTGGCTTTGCTTGTGCTATATCTTAAAAAAAAAAAAATCTTAGAGGGAGGCTAAGAACATTAAAATTGAGTACATTCGAGGTCAGGATAGCAACCATACCGGTAGTTGTAAATGAGGAAACCTTCCACTATCAGAACATGCAGGTCCTTATTAGCTGATGGCTGCTCCAGGGTCAGGCCTCGCTGCTTCAGGAACAATTCAGGGTCGCTTTGCCACAAGTTAATGTCACTCATCATCTTGTCCATTTGGAGAGCATCAAGCACTTTAACAGAACAACATGAAATTAGACCAAACAATAGATTTGGAGAAAAAATGTGCACAATTTAATTGCAAGCTATAATTATGAATAACATAATCTATAGATAAAATTGAATCTCTTAAAGCAGCACAATGTAACTTTCAGTTTTTGTTGAGTTTGGCGGCTCCTTTGGACAAAAGCGGTAGTGCTTTACCAGTAGTGTGGAAGGGTTCCTACCATGCTCCTCAAAGTTACATAGTGCCAGTGAAGGCGATACAGACCCCTCAGACCATGACAGAGGTGTCATTAAACCTGTTGGAAGTTGATGTAACATCACAATGACTCTGGAAATATTATATTGAGGTGGAAAAGTTACATTGTGCTGCTTTAAGAAAAGGGATGCTATTTTGTAGTTTTCTATTTTCTTAATTTCAAAACGAGGTCTAATTGCTAGTAATTAATTGGGCAGTAAAGTACGTATAGTATTGTTCTTGTTTTCATACTTTCTTAATGTATTTCAAGTGTGTGCAGGTTTTATTTAGTCTTTTTGTAAAAAGCATAAATCACAAAGACATCCATGGAAAAGATTTAGTCCAAGATATGCAGAGAGCGTTTTCTAAAAACAGCAATCAATGGAAACACAGACACCTCTATCGAACTTTCAGAGGCTCGATTTTCTTTTGGGTAAAAGTGTAATGGAAACGCAGCTAGTGACCTTCCCAAAAAGGATGTTGATACAGTCTCATACCATCACAGCCTGGACTTTGGACCTGCTGCTAATAAAAGCCTGGATGATACTTTGTATGTTTGACTTAAAAGTTTTGAGTGACATTTATGAATGTTATGGTGCACTCGTGTGTTTGACAGAGGTTTCACAAAATAATCACCTGTTTGTGTGTCAAGTTAGCTTTTGATAAAAGATGTTACATTCATACTTGATACAATTGTTTAATGATATTTTATGATATGATGTACGGTAAAGGGGGAAATATGGCTATGTAATCCAATCTTTGCTGAGGAGCCTTATTTGTAAGCAGTTCACTGTTTTTCTTACACAGATTTTTCTGACAAAGTGGAGTTTTTAAAAATTCAGTCTTTTGCTTTTGTACCATATTAGGAATCCAGTCCCCTGTTGACACCACTTATTTCTGAAAGAAAACCTTTATTTACATCATTGCTAGTTTTAAATTATCATCATCTGAAATGCAGGGATTGATGACTATTTAAAATTAGATAAAGTTCATGAAGTTTATTATTTTCCATTGAAATAAAAATGTCAGTAAATGTAGAGGTCCAATTTACTTCCGTTTACCATACATCCCACTTTTTTATATTCTTGGATTTTGCATCACAGGCTGTTGAAATCAAATAGCATTAATGCATTGGGAAGTCTTTTCTTTTTTCCTTTAGAAAATATTTATTCAAAATTAACTAAAATCGTAAAGACTCTAAATCAGGGGTCTCGGACTCCAGTCCTCAAGGGCTGCAGTCCTGCATGTTTCAGATGTTTCCCTGCTTCAGCACACCGTGACACAAGGAGCTGTGTCAACAACAGAGCTGTCCAGACCTTGATGACAAGCTGGTGGCTACTGTTAATTTGAATCAGGTGTGTTGATGCAAAGAAACATCAAAAACATGCAGGACTGCCCTCGAGGACTGGAGTCCGAGAGAGGCCCCTGCTCTAAATCATCAAATTTAATAACAAATTCAGTTTACCTACCATCATATTGCTTAAAGCCATTGCTGTCCACAGGTACCACAGCATCATCCTAAAGAAAATCAGTAAATATATAAACACTAAAACTTCTTCTGTAATAGTAGAAAAAAAAACAAATAAAAGAAATAAACAGCAATATGTGGTATAGAAGGCATTACAGTTTACTTTAAAATATGAATCCTGCGCAATGATGCAGCTGTTGGGGATCAACTGGTGAAGACTCTTAGAAAGTGTGGACTTCCCTCCATTGGTCATCCTTAAGAATAAAACAGTAGACATCATATAAATAAATGAAAATTATAGCATGATACGGTGAGCCTAAAATGTTGTGAGAACATTTTTTTTCATAATTGTAGTTTGATGAACGTAATGGATTAAACTCAATTTCAAGAGACATTTTCTTCCAGCCCTTTGATAACCACAGAAAAAATTACAATTTGAACTGGACTCAAAAGAGCAATCAATTATCGCTCTGTTGTGCCACATGTTGTCACATGCTGCATTGATCTGTTGAATCTGCTGCTCTCACAAACATGTAATCAATTATAATATTCCTACACAATTGTTATGTCTTCCTGTAGCCTCTTGGTACTTTTGTCTCTATTTCACAGCAATGCAATGAAGAAAATGTGAATTTGTTGTTCCCCTGGTCAGCTGATGTCCCACAGGAATGCTGGAGCCACAAACAGAAGTCAACACAAGAGAATGTATTACAACCCTCCACACGTACTCACCCACCAACTCCAACTACTACTGTCTTCATTTCAGCTCCTATCTACGGCTCGCTGCAAAATAACTGAAGTGTACATCTAACAAAAACAATTTAACGGATAACTTTGTACGAAATATGTATTTTATTCACTGTTGGTTCAACCCTGATGTTGTTCCGCGGACGGACGCTCGTGATTCGTTGAAAGAAGTGCGACGTCACAAACGACCTGCCCATCCATCCATCTATCTATCTATCTATCTATCTATCTATCTATCTATCTATCTATCTATCTATCTATCTATCTATCTATCTATCTATCTATCTATCTATCTATCTATCTATCTATCTATCTATCTATCTATCTATCTATCTATCTATCTATCTATCTATCTATCTATCTGCTCACCATATACATATACATATATATATATATTTATATACATATATATATATATATATATATATATATATATATATATATATATATATATATATATATATATATATATATTGATTGATTTAATTGTTTATTTCGAACACATAAGGAAAAGAATATAAAATGTTAAAACAAATTCAAAACATACAGAAAAAAGCAACAAAACAACAAAAACGTAATACAAACAGGGGGGAAAAAAGTGTCTGAAGAGGAGCAGGTAGAAGTAAAACTTATTTAACCCTGCCCCTTTGTTACCTCTATTATAAAATAAACATACATATTAATAATAAATAGCTGCTAGTTTACCTATTAGGCTACCGATTTTCCCATTGGTTGAGCCTTTGCAACTAACCAGCTAACAAACACAATCTTTCCTTAACATAACTCCACCTCAATCAAATAACTTTTTGTACCGTTTTTTAAATTGATTTATATTTGTACATTGCTTCAACCCATCACCCAACCCATCCCATAGATCCACTCCAACAACTGAGATATATATATATGTATATATATATATATATATATATATATATATATATATATATATATATATATATATATATATATATATAAAATCTATCTATCAGTAAATATGTATGTTTTTTGTTTTTGGACAGTCAGCTTTTCCAGTAAGAGCACCTCATACATGGAACAGTCTGCCAACATATATCAGAAACAATGACACATATCATTCATTTAAAATTGAGTTAAAATCATGGTTAAAAGACAATCAAGTGTGTGACCATACTCTGTGACCTGCTCAAATAACATGAAGCGTGTTTTATTTGTTTAATGTTTTACGTATTTATTGTTTTTATTCTTAAGTGTTTTATGTGCTCTTCTGTGTTCTTATGTCCCCTTATGAAGTGTACAGTGTTGTTGTCCTTGTTTTAATGTATTGTTGTAAGTCTTGTAGTTGCCATCACACCTGCACATTTACAGAAATGTTTTTTTTAATGTGCATTGTCCCTGTAATCTTAAACAATAAATAAATGTAGTTATTATGGCAGTGCGCATGCGCACGGCAACTTTTCCGCGTCGGCTAACTTCCTCATCGGGAGTCTGCTCGTCAACTTCTTCAGTTCAGCGACGGTCCAGTCTGAAGCTGCTCTCTACTCTTCCCAACAGCTTCTCTTTCAGCTTCGCAGATGTCCAAACCTCCTCCTAAGCCGGCCAAACCAGGTACGTTTGACGCTCCTCCGTGCTGTTGTTGTTGAACTTTCTCCCGGTCCGAGCAGGACTGCACCTTGTAACCTGCTCGGCAGCGGCGGAGCTAATGGGCGGCAGCGAGCTGATTTATGGTTCCGCGTTACACCAACGCAGAGCTACGCCGTAGGCTACGCAGTACGGTGCGTGTCGCCGCTTACCCTACGGCGTAGGCTCTGCGTCGATTTAACGCGGAACCATAATTCAGGTTTACCAGGAACCGCCGACTTCTGCTGCTCTCCTGCGAAACCTCCATGAGTCAAGGGCAGAAGGGCCTCAAACTGTGACCCACAACCGTATCCACGACCATTTGCAGTGGCAGGACCAGTAAAAGTGCTGCCCTGCCCTGGGTGTTATTGACACATCCATGCTGCTGTGAGCAGCAGGCCCTGCCACTTCCCTGTTTCACCATCCATTCAGCACAGGACAGGTGATCCAAACCAGCAGCTGCAGGTGATCATGACCACAGCACACAGAAACATGCTTCTCACAAAGCTTTTTTCACAAAATCCAATTCCTTTTTAAAAAAAAAAATTTTTTTATACTTTATTTTTCTATGTGCCACACCATATTGACGTTCAGTATAACAAGAACAAAAAAATAAATAAAAATAAAATACATATAGACATAAGACACCAACCTCAACATTTACACGAAAACGAAAGAAATATTAAAAGGACATATCTAAACAACAAACACAAATAAAACAAAAAGAGGCATAACATGCCTTTAAATACCTTCTAACCCCCCTGTTACCTCCCTCCCCTATACATCCCTTAAACTTCACTATCGTCTATGTATTCACTAAAGTTCATATTTTCACAAATCCTCATTTCCATTCTTATTTCATAAACACAATACAACTAGAGGGAGAGAGACGCACCATGAGAGCAAGTAGACAAGCAAGTACATGACAATACCTCCAAACATAATAACTAAAAAAGAAAAAAAAACGATAAACAAACAAAAAACATTAAGTGCTCCCCGTTCAGTTGTTGACTCCTCCATATCTATCTGTCAAATAATCCATTGACTGCTGTACTAAGCTCCAATTCCACTGGATTTGGACCACAAATTAATTTGCCACATAAACACCAAAAGTGTTTGTTTAGGTTTCTGTGTTGTGGTTTCTGCTTTGCAGAGACTTGTAACACAATGATACACAAATGCAGTTTTCAGTTTTGTATTACGCAAGAAAAAGTGCAAAAAAAAAATGTAGTTAATGTTGATATGACATGTAATGGAGGGCAGCAGAATATTCTACTTTCTTAATAAAACGGATTCAGGTAGATTTTGATTTGAGTTTAACTTAAGTAATTGTAGAGTTTTAGGTTTGTGGAGCTTTGTCTCGGTCTACCGTTGTTTGCATGAAGAACAGTGTGGGCAATACAATAGTAATACCCACTTAGTGTTATCTAAATGACAGATTCAAATCGGCACCTATGAAAATAAGATTTATCTTTACAGCTTTGCATTATATATTTTATTATATTCAGCTTGCTGATTAGAAAACACAAGCGATGTACTGTATATCAACTCTATATCGACCAGTATGGAGGAGAAAAAAAATTAAATAGGGCTATTTTCACATTTAAAGATAAGCTTTTGCATTTCAGATGAAAGTACATGCAGTTTGAAATCACGCTGAGGAGTAACAAGTCAAGCAAGCAGGGTTTATTTAAACAAAAAACATGGCATTGTCATTCATGCTCCACAGGGTTGAAGAATAGTCTCCATAACACCTGTGACTGCAATGCTTGGCTGATTATTGTGTTGTGAAAAAGTATTAATCTTATTTGACAAGTTTATACTTCATGTTGTCATGATTGAATAAACTAATGGGTTTATTCATAATCAAACTATGAAAATCACACAAGAATAACTGAGGATTGACTTACAGGACTGTACGCTGTTTATGGTAGTGCAGAGATTCCATATTTGGTCACTTAAGCTTTTTACTGCGATTTCCTTTTTCTCAGAATGTCCTCTTAATGGGAATTAATATTATAAACACTGTTTATGTGTTGAGATCAAATCAAAACCTTTAACAATGGCTATCAGCTTGTGATTGTGTTGTATCCTATTCCTCAAATCCAAATATCACATGAAAAGTAACATTATCATTTGATATATTTGTTACAACAGATTTACAAGCAGCACAACCATAAGCTCTCTGCACAAGTTTCAGTTTTAAAAGTGTAGAACGTTATTTTATCATTTTGCTGTGTATTGGGGTTTGTGCAGAATGAGGAATAAAACAACCAACAAGATCAGACATATGTTTTGTTTGCAGGAGGAGGTGTGAACCCTTTTTAATTTCTTTAAAAGTAAAAGAGTACGTGCAAATAATCACAAAAACTCTACCTGGAAAAAACTTTCCTGAGTCCTTTTTTTCCTCTTGACAAATTGCTATAAATTCTTTCAATTGTTTTTCATATCCTCAACGTATCTTACTATATACTTGGATTCAAAAAATGTTGCAAGAAGCTGGTCTAGTCAGCACAGGTATGTGTATTTGAAAGTGCATGACGGGGCCTGCAGAGCAGACATGCTTGCTGCGTTAAACAGAGCTGGTGTTGTGCAGTGGTTCAGCCCCTCTCATTCATAGACACTGAGGCAGTGTGTTAGATAAACAGCAACCCTGAGCAGTGACAGAGAGGAACTACAGTCCACATATACTTAGGCCTTTTAGGTAAATCCACCAGGAAGCAGAACACACTCGTCCACCCTTACGTGACCTGCATATTAAGCATATTGCAGTAAAACAAATCGATGTAAGCTGTATTTTTAATAATCTGCATTTGTATGATACTCAGTTGTGGCTGATTGAAGCAGCATAGAGAGCCCAGATTACATGTTGTAATATTAGTTGTATAGCTGTGTCATCTCTAAGTAGTAAAAAAAAAATTATAAAGACAACAGATGAGTGCCAATAAGAATGCGTAAGATGATTTGTGTGGAGTTTTCAAGTATCTTAATGGCAAAAATAATAATAAGGGTGTCACATCTTTGAAAAGGAAGTCAGATGTACACAGAGTGGTGTTTATCTACAAATCAGATGCAAATCAGTACTTGCATTACCTATACAATATTATGGTGTAAGATTCTACTCCAAAGATAGAAAACCTGTTTGTTAGCATGTTTAATGATAGTATGCATTTGTGTCATAAATAGCCTGTGGCATGCAAAGTCAGGTTTTGTTTGCTCCTGAGAGAAATATATTGTTGAAAATCTCTACAAGCTTGTCAGTGTCTCTAAGCTATTTGTGATTCTCTGAACTTTTTCAGCGTCTGCTGAGGCCACAACCACCCAAGTAGCATTCCAGCCGCAAAGCTAAATGCTGGGTTCACGCCATCTCAGGCCCAGAGGGCAGCTGGCGTTGTTCAATGACCACTCTGTCTTTAATAATATGTAATGTTATTGTTATCTTTGATTAATTATTCTTGAGAGTAGTTTTATTAAAGTTACATCTCAAGTTCACTGCAGGGGTCGAACTAAACTAGTTGCTCAGTAGGTTTGTAGGCGGCACATGGTGGGTTTTCTTTGAGTATATTTTCAAACACTCTGCTCTTTTCAATGTTCTTTTGCAAGCAGAAATTGAGACAAACAGTCCACCAACTAATGTACTGTGTATGTGTTTTTGTTTTTTGTTTTTCTAGGCCAAGTCAAGGTGTTCAGAGCATTGTTCACCTTCGACCCCAGAACGGTAAGAACTTTCGACTGCTGACGAGCATTCAATCACATCTTTGTATTTATGCTCATTATAACCTCATGGAACTACCTAAACCAAAAGATTTAGAGTTGAATCTGCAGCTCTGCTTAAAGTTAAACCTGATTGCAGTTTCACATTAAAGGTATTGTGACATCATTTTTAACATGCTTTTAACACTATTAAAAGTCTTGGGCAACATCCCTCAAATGTGTCTAAAAGAGTGTAACAAGAAAAACTTCACTCTAGTACTCTTTTCCTGGCTTTTTATTACAGTGTTTTTTTGCGCCGTGAAAAATGCTTCCTTTCCCCCCTTTCCTGTCAATCATTGCTCCGCTCCTCCTCCAAACCTCCTCCTCCTCCAGCCATACGCTCACAGCGGCGTCGGAGCGACAGGCGAAGCATGCACGGAAAAGCAGGAGGGCGAACCACAGCAAACAATCATAAAAATAAAGGCATGCAAGCAGCACTGTCCCCTTATGACTGTCCAGTCAGTGGCCGCGGGTCTTCTTAGCAGTTTTCCTCCGGTGATTAGAACAAAAGAGGCGTGTTAAGCCTCATTTATGGTTCCGCGTTAAATCGACGCAGAGCCTACGCCGTAGGGTTCAGTGTATGGTGCGCGTCGCCGCGTAACCTTACGCCGTAGGCTCTGCGTCGTTGTAACGCGGAACCATAAATCAGCCTTTATGGTGCGCTGGAGAGGAGAGGAGACAGGGAGCTGGGTGGAGGGGGCGGTGATTTAGCGGATCGTTACGTAACGATCCGCCACCAAACCACATGCGCCGTTTTTGCATAGTTATGCGGAAAATCCCAGAAAGCACACAATACACTGAATGTTAAAAGTTCGTTGTTTTTTGGGTGTAATTGATGTCAAGACACCCAACAAAACACAAAAAATCAAGAAAAATGTGTTTTTCATGTCACAATCCCTTTAAGGACAGGATTAGCTGATCTGCAGTTAAACAGGCTGGACACTGGAAGTATGCTTGAATGTCAACATTAACCCTCCAGTGTTTGTTCAGTTTACATGGAATCAATTAAGAGTTCACATCCACCAAAAATAAGATGCAGTTATGTATCACTAATGAAGCACTCAGTTTAAATTGTCATGAAGTCATACTTACTGACTTCAAGGCACGCAGACTAACAACACAAGGATTTCCTAATAACCAACAAGCAGCCAAAATCTGACACATGATATTGCAATTTAACCACAAGCCAGGATTTGCAAGCAGAAACACAATATAATCGTCGTCATGCCCATGAAATCAGTCAGACATCAGACAATCTACTAACTGGTGGTTTAAAATCCACAGTTGTACAAAACTTGTTGCATAGGAGTAAGTGCAGCTTAATTTACTGATGAACATGTTGAGCAAAGAGACCATGAGAATTGTAGCTGAAGATGGCTGGAGCAACATACCAAGACCACAAGTTACTTAATAAAGACAAAGGTATTACAACCACGGACCAGTTTAACGGCAAGTTCCCTGATTGCAAATCCAACAGCACTGAAAATGTAAAAACCTTATTAGAAGTACATGAGGGTTGATGCATCAAAAGTGGGAGTTTAGGTACATGTCGCTGCTCTTGCTAAACCTTCTGACAGCAATAAGTATAGTGACCACAGCAGAGAAAAAGCCAGTCAGCTATTATTCTAGATGACATTGCGAGTCCCTGTGGGTTTTTCCTGCACACTTATACACTTGAATACATCAGCGTAATGCCCTACAAATATATGTTTTCTGTTGGTCTTTAATTTAGAGACAGCACCCAGTGTGTGACTAAATGAAAGTAAATATTAACACAATTAGTGTATGGGCTGAGATTCATGTGTTTTGGGGTATGTTTGGTTTTTTTTATTTCTGTTTAAATGTTCAAATAAGGAGTTTAAATACACATTTAGGAAAATAAACCTCCAGTGGTTGTTGTCACTTTCTTCTGAGGACACTTAATCACTTAATTAAATAAGTTTGATTAAACCTCGTCTGCAGATTAAACCATAGATGGAAATGATGGTTAATGTCACACAGGAGTTTATCACTGGTTTAAACTCTAAACTTCACTTAAATCAGTAACAATACATTTCTGGATTATTATTATTATTGTTGTTGTTATTACTACTACTACTACAATGTCATATTATGAGATGGGGGGAGAATAAAGTTGGTGAAATGTAACACAAAGGTCTTCAGGCTGGAGTAACAGTGTCTTATTTCCAATGTTTCAGCCAGACGAGTTGTACTTTGAAGAAGGAGACATTTTGTACATCTCTGACACAGTAAGGAAAAGTTCAGATTTTGCTTTTCTGTTCCTCCTCAAGTCCTCATCTCCCACTGACTTTGAGTTTGCACTTTTTCTTCCTCTTTTTGCATTTTTGCCTCCCTTTTATGACGGTGTTCATCATTCCTCTTTCTTTGGTCAGATTTCTTTTTTTTTTTGTACATTATTGTTTTACTTTTAGTTTCCCTCATTTCATTGATTTATGGCTTACTTTTATCTCCAACCATTTCCTTTTGTGATGGATTAAAACACAACCACAACAAAGATTTCTGTGTTGCTGCTATTCCCAGAGTGACAGTAATTGGTGGAAGGGGACATGTAGAGGAAGGACGGGACTGATTCCAAGTAACTATGGTGGGTAAATAATTTAATGTATACAGCAATAAAACTTTGTCTAAATAATTTTGTCTCTACTACGATGATGAGGAAGCTTACAAAGTGGACTGACGCTCTTGTTTTTAGTGGCTGAGCAGGCTGAGTCTATTGACAATCCAATGCACGAAGCAGCCAAGCGAGGTATGACTGTATAAACGTTTGGACATTTCTATGTTGTTGTTTTTTTTAAATGTATCTGGGTGCGTATATATGAACATGCTTTTGTGTTTTGAACAGGCAATCTTAGCTGGCTGAGAGAATGTGTGGACAACAAGGTTGGGATCAACGGGCTGGATAAGGCAGGAAACACTGCCCTCTACTGGGGATGCCACGGAGGACATAAAGGTAACGTTGAACAGGCCACTGAAGGTGGATGGTTATTAGGGCTGCAACTAACGACTATTTTAATAGTCGACTAGTCACCGACTATTTAAACGATTAGTCGACTAATCGGATAATTAGTAATTTTTTTTTAAATTTAGTATGAGGTTGCTTTAATTATGTGGCAAATGATAATAAACACAAGAAAGATGGCACTAGAGCCCAGCTATAGCGGGACTGGTTTTTTTCATCCCGTTCCCGCCCGCATCCGCAAAACTCTGAGAATGAATGCCTGCACGGCGCACAATAGAGATGCATTGATTTAGTGTCTTCTCCCGTCCCGAAAGAGAAATGTCCAGACAAATCTATCTGATTTAATGTTAACATGATCATTGTGTAGCTTGATGGATAATTGACAGTTCATAGAAACCTGACCTAAAGTTAGATGCAAATCCGTCATTGTCATCATCACACAAGCTTTTTCACCTTTCACGCAGCATCAATTATGATTGAGGTTATAGCAACGAGAGTAGCTGTGAGTGGCTCAAATAACACTAATAAATAACATGAAATAAACAAAGTTAACGAATGAAACAAATTCATTTAACAAATGAAAATAGGCTTATTATCTTACCAAGGCGAGTCAGTTTCGTTCAACACTCCGACGTGCTTTCTCTTCAAATGCATTACCGACATGCTCCCATGAAAAGCAACGTCGGCTTTGCAAACCTTGCAAGTTATCTTTTTATTCGCCGTATCGAGGCTAAAATGCTCCCAAACTTTTGAGGTTTTATTATCCGCAGCTGCTGAGACGCTATCGTGCATGCGCGACTCTCGGCAGAGATCGTATGGAAGAGAGATGCCTCACTCCATTGGGAAAAACATGTCTGGCGACAATTGTCGACAATGGAATTCATTGTCGACAATTTTGATTATCGATTTTTGTCGACGAATCGTTGCAGCCCTAATGGTTATTCTGATAAGCTGTGACATTTCAGACAGTTATGTTTTGTGTGAGAAGTTGGGTACAGAATTTTAGGAAGGTGACATTTAGCCCTTCATTGTTTCCATCTGATTATTATGCAACACAAGAAATAAATATGTTCCCTTTTTTTTTTCCTTCATCAGATGTGGTGGAGTTGTTGCTAGGCCAGGCTAATGTGGAGCTCAACCAGCAGGTGAGATTGATAAACTAACTTTAATGGATGGAAAGAGTCTGAGTTGCAGCACCACAGTCACGATATGGATTTCCCAGCCAATCTCATACTGCAAGATGAGGAGTGTGATGATGTGATGAGAATAGAAAACATCCTCAGCTGCTACTGAACTGCAACTGATGACCTGAGTTGTGTATCTGTAGCACATTTCAGACATGCAGGGCTTTTTTATTAACCCGGTGCCAACTGAACGTGTTGGTGTCATGGCTGAAAAAGCGCTGTGTTGCTTCCTTGTAATATTTTGCTATGGTGACGTGGTTAGGTTGACCCTAGGTTGACCCTAGTAATATGTGTGTACAATGTTTAACAAAACCGCACAAATCTGGACTGCAGCATTTACATTAAGGGTTTATATGAGCTGCCATTAAGAGGACTCCAACAAGATGTCTTATCAAGAAGATGACACTGTCAAAACCTTCCTTTTGCAGCGTTTCGCTCACGGTAATGAGCTCCAGCAGCAAGTCAGTGTTTTGGGTTGGTTTTTTTTTGTCAGCATCTGAGAAAAAAAACTGATTTGCAGCTGCAGCTCCTGCTCTATCATCTGATCATATATCTGATATTTCTAACCTCTTCTATCCATAATCTTTATGTTAAACCCAACGTAGCACACTTGCTGGCTTGATATGAATATTTATGGCAAAACCACATGTTATGAGAAAACACTAACTCTTGAAGTCTTACAGAGTTAATGTGTGATGTGGCTTCTCATTTCATGGACATGTTCTGGTTATACCTTCTGTGCTGCAGTTGAATCCGAGCACCTACCACTTAATAGGCTTTTTAACATGTAAACAAAGTGATATTTATTGTTTTTCACCTTATTTACTCTCAAAACTCGTGACTGACAAATATTATATGCACACAGGCGTGTCTGTATGAAACAGAAAATTATAAGCAAAAAAGGGTTGTATGCCAACACAGTTGAAGGCATTTAAAATATGCATCTCGTCTCTGAAAAGGGCTTTATTATATATTTTTTTCCTACCTGCTTTAACTCTCTCCTTTTATCTGAACTGCATACTGACATCATGACACGATGGCAACAAATGAGCAGCACTCCTTAACATCTCTGATATGCTTTTGTACAAAATAGACTGATGACAAAAATGTCATTTTGACCCCAGGGAGCTTGTCAGGAATAAGAGTATTTTTAGAGGGACATTTCTGTCCTTGATCCACTCCATTTATACTGCAGGTACCAGGGCTCAATGTTTCTATGGAGACATCGCTATTATTCTGCCATTATTATTGCTTGTCAAGATTTCTGTCAGTAATGGGGATGTTTTGTTTTTTAGAATAAACTTGGGGACACTGTGCTGCACGCTGCTGCCTGGAAGGGTTATTCTGACATTGTGGAAATGCTGCTTAACAAGGGTGAGTGTCTTTAAACCCCCCTTTCTTTTTAAATTAGATGATGGGCCGCTCTGTGCCGCAGTGGGTTAAGCAAGTGGCTCATATACTGAGCCTCAAAGGTGTCAAAAGTATTCACATTCATTACTCAGGTAGAAGTATAGATACTAGAGTTTAAAAATACTCCTGTAGAAGTTGAAGTATCAATTCAAGTTTTTTACTCAAGTAGAAGTATAAAAGTACTGGTTTTAAAACTAATTAAAGTATAAAAGTAAAAGTAATGTAAGGGGGGAAAAAAGCCATTAAGGACAAAAGCCATTGAAAATGAATGCATCTTAGTATAATGCAAATATATTAAAGAACCATATATGTGTACTATTGAGCATTAACATGTGTTTCAGAGAGCAGGAGATATGATGACTAGTTGCCTATAAGTATTGTAGTGGTGCAAAAGGTCAAACTTCAGAGGCATGTTATCATTTATCCTAACCTTTATTGGAATGTACATCCAAGTTTAGTTGCAGGAATCTGAGGGAACGGATGTAAGAACAAAACTGGACAAGAACATCTGAAACAACCACAACCAAATTCACTCTATCCGGATGGAGCAATTTAACTGGATAGTTTTTTTTTAAAGGCTGAAATGAAATAGAGTAACGAGGCTGTTTTTAAAATGTAAGGAGTAAAAAGTACAGATAATTGCGTGAAAATGTAAGGAGTTAAAGTAAAAAGTCGTCTGAAAAATAATTACTCCAGTGAAGTATAGATAACCAAAATTTCTACTTAAGTAAGGTAACAAAGTATTTGTACTTTGTTACTCGACACCTCTGCTGAGCGTACAGTCCTCCTGCAGTGGTTGCAGGTTTGAAATAAAGGGCCACTAGAGCCCAAAAAAATCTTTAAACAAAAATGAAAAAATTAGATGATATCCAGCAGGTTGTCATTTTTTATTTGGATGGATATTAAAATATTAATATTGATATTAAAACTAAAGAGGGAAAAGAAAGAGATGAACAGGGTTCTGACATTTTAAGTTTAATTAAGTGTTTTTGAGTTCTGGTAGTTTTATTCATCGGGATGATGTTTGTTTCAGGTGCAAGGACAGACATCAGGAACAACGAGAACAAACTCGCTCTGGAAATGGCAACCAACGCACAGTGTGCTTCTCTTCTAAAAAGGAAACAGGGAACCAGTAAGTCCAGCTGCCGCAGGGGTGTATCCTCCCAGCATTCACACATACTGTATCACAGCCAGAGGAACCAAGGCTCACGTAACAGTAAACCAAGAAGTGACTGTTTTCTGTGCCGTATATGAAAATTAGGATATTGTGATTTTCTGTAATGCAATTGCAAAAACAAAAATGTCATACATTCTGGATTCATTACAAATCAACTGAAATATTGCAAGGCTTTTATTATTTTAATATTGCTGATCATGGTTTACAGTTTAAGAAAACTCAAATATCCTATCTCAAAAAATTAGAATATTCTGGGAATCTTAATCTTAAACTATAAGCCATAATCAGCAATATTAAAATAATAAAAGGCTTGCAATATTTCAGTTGATTTGTAATGAATCCAGAATGTATGACATTTGTTTTTTTGATTGCATTACAGAAAATAAAGAACTTTATCACAATATTCAAATTTTCTGAGACAGTCCTGTATATGCTCTGAAGCCCAGAAAAGTTCATGTGTTTTGTACTTTGTCCCCTTTTACCTTTTTTTTTGCAAACAAAATGCCACAAGGGACGAGTCATAATAAACAGAAGTACTCATGTTAATTGTAAAATGAAACGATTATTGCTACGTGTTGGGTTATTGTAGAAAACAGTAGCACTTGCATGTCATTTGTTTTGATGCTTTAGGGCGTTAAGGTAGCAGAAATGTTGAAAGAGATGAGAAGTATGTTAAACTTAAGGACCATCCACTATAGACTAAGTTTGTGTTACTTTTGCTGCCTGGATCTGTTGTTTCACTCAGTGACATCATGGAGGGTTGTTCAGTTCAACATTTGTTTAGAACCACATCTGGTGAAGAAATCAGTGTTCACTATAATTTTAAACCAGAGATTTTACTAATTTACTAAGTCATTCTGTAATATCTTTGTTTATTTCTTGTTTCAGATATCACGCGCACGCACAGCAATGCTGAAGAGTATTTGGACGATGAGGACTCGGACTGAGCTGGTACTACTGGAGCATTCATTGGTTTAATGGGGGTTCATGAAACTTTATTGGATACCTAAAATGGATTTGTTGCATCTGCAAGTCCATTTTTATTTCATTTATATTGTTAATACTTCAGTCTGTGTCCTTCAGCCTCAAATCAGTGTGAATTTCAAAGCACTGAATTAATCGTATTTACAGTTCGCCTGCTTTGCCAAGTGCGTTCCCAGATGTAGGGAATTGCTCTTGGGACTCTGGGAGCACAAACACAACATGAACTGAGGGCCAGAATATGTATAGATGACGGGAAAAGGGACCAAATCTTTTGAGACCACACTCCAAACATGCGGCTTATGTTCAGCCTATTAAAATGGGAATTAAAGTGCCAGTTCAGATTAGATGTTTGATCTTGAAAATTTCAAGCTCCTTATTTACTGACCTAAAAACGTGACCAAAAATTATTGGATAGGTCTCTTGCAGCTTGGACCTTTTTATCACAACTTTGTACAGTGTGGGAACATTACATTAACTGCAATGTTTCCCCTTTAAATGGGATCCAAAAGTGAAATGTTTTCCTTTGTTACATCATTAACACTTAAAGGTGTCATTCATGTGGATTAATGGGATAAATTGTAAACAGTCTTGTATAGCAGTTATCCCGTTAAACAAGCCTGTATTTTGGTCTGTTGTAACATTTCCACTTGCATGTGAGATCTGCTTTCATATCACTGTAACTAAAGACTGGACTTTTAAATTTCTATATAAATCAACATTTTGGGACTTGATTTCCTTCCTGGGAGATTTTTTTTTTTGCTGCTTTCCTATTTAAAAAAAAAAGCCTTATAAAAAGAAAGAAAGCAATAGAGGATGTCAGGATTGTGGTTGTGTATAACTGTGTGCATGTTTTTGTATCCTGAACTTGTCAATTTCTGGAAAATGCTTAAGATTTCTATTATCTTCAATATGCAATAAAGAGTTTAACTTAAAATGCAAACATGGCCTAAATAACGCAATGTTTTTTTCACCTGAAATAACACCATTAGATGGGTTAGGACGCTGGATGGCACTCCCAAACGGGAACACGCCACCCTTTACCAGGACGTTATGAAGTACAGTGAGAAATATTTATGTAAAGGACTCAAAACGATAAAAATTCACAGAACTTTATTACAAAGTCAGCATGTTGATGACATTCCAAGAAGGCAGAATGGGCATAAATGCACGAATTTGACAGACAAGTCTTTAAAGGATTCATGCTACATAACCGCCACACCAGAGGAAGACGGGAGTGAAGCAGAGTAAAAGCTCTGAGCTTTGAAATCATCTCCTCTGTTACCTATTGAGATGCAGACAGACTGAAGAAATTATTCTCTTTGCATCTGCAATAGAGGGAAACTATTACAGCTTTTAAAGCCAATTTAAATGTGCTGGTACTGAAAGGGGTCTACAGCTTGTTTTAAACCAAGATAAAAACTTCCTAATCTCATTCATATGAAATCTCTCTCCTATAAAAACTAAAGGAGAAGATGCTACTGATGGACCTAAATGAAAGGTTTAAATCAAAGGAAGCCTGCAGCAGAAAACCATCCTGGAGCCAGGATGCAGAGGAGGGAGCTCGTCTCTGCAAATACACCAGATCTTTATTAATAACACTGTGCAATAAGGCGGAAAACAGCCGGTAAATAGCGTCTCGGCGAGACGGCGTGCGTCCACTGGGCCTGTCGCATCAATAGAAGCTCAGTAGCAGACTATACAAATATTAGTGGACGGAGGAAGAGATTAAAGATGCCTGGATAGACATAAAAATACCAGTTACTTCTTAGCAAGAGGCGTGGTTAAATCTATTGTTGCTCATAATTAAGGACTGGAGTAACCAAAATCTGCTTCTTTTTTTGTTCCAGTAAGAAAAAACAAGAGACCTCAGAGCCTAACTAGGCAACCAGCAGACAGTTCATTGATATAGCCATTACATAAAATTGACAACCTGTACATAGGAGAACTAACTTAGTTTCAGAGGTGCATGTAAGGAACATTTTTGCAGTAGTTTAAATTCACCAGAGCCAGGATGTGATTTATCATATTTCTGTTGAAAAATTAAAAAAAAAAAAGTTTAATCAAACCTTAATATCTCCAAATGCAAAATCCAAAGTATTGTGTGATGAAGACTTTCCCAGAAAAATTACAGCCAACCGTCTTTCATTGCCGTCATGCCGGTTTCCCCTTCTTTCTACGAATAAGATCAATAAAAGATAAAAATTCTGCCCTTTCAACAAGGCACATTGAAGGCATTAAATTTATAGTAACCTTATGATGACCTTAAAAAAAAAAGATCTACAATTGAGCTTTAAAGGGAGACTGAAAAACAAAATGATACTGCAGAACATTAGTAGTGACCGAGTTTACCCACTTTTATACCAAACCTAAACTGGAAATACAAAGACTTTTTGACGTGCCAGTTGTAGAGTTTGGAAAACCCATCAGCTTACGTAAAGAGCAGCTCTGCTTTTAGCTACAAAATGATGTCCCCTCCTCCTCGAGATATGACTTTTTAAACTGTTTAAGTAGCCCAGAAATAAAATGAGAACACAAACTTCTTAAATTCATCTGAAAGTTACAACTGCATTTCACTTGTTAATTGTTTTTGCAGCGATTGAATGCTTGCATCGTTTCCTTAATGTGTATACACAAGCCCAATGCTAAAATCATTTCATTAAAATTAAAAATCTGACTCGAAGAGTTTCAAACCAAGCAAGAGTTCACAGTAAGCCGAGAGAAGATGCATCTCCCTGTTCGGTCAGCTCGGCATGGTCTCCTATGAATGCGGTATGCCTCCTGGCATCTTGCTTGAACAAATTCTTTCAAGCCCATTATATAGAAAACATGATCACAACTGAAGGGTGAGGATGAATGAGGAGAGAAGAGTTATTCTGTGTAGTAGAGAATGTGTTAGACCATAATACTGACGGATAGATCTGATCTCACTAATACCTACAGTACACGCATGCATTCTGAATACAATTAATCGTATTATTGCACACTGATCGCCATGTTTTGAGACAGAAATCTCAGGGACCTTCCACACTAATCCTTTCACGGCGCTGCACTCAAGAATGCCAGGAATTTTTGTGTTTCTGCTTGCTCAAGTAACAGCTCCTGCTCCAAAACAAAAGTTCAAATATTAACAACAACGCAGGCCTGAATTCAAGCAAATCCGACTTTGCATCAAAGCAGCTCAGATTGTGCAAGTTTCACAGATCAGCAGCTTTAGGCAAAGACTGGACTTGGGACTTTTCAAACCCACGTGTGGAATTTGGAAAGAGACATTTTGCAAGTGTGTGAAATAGTTCACTTCACTTTACATGCGGCGACTCTGAGAATGCTTCAAGAGGTTTTCCTTGGTGCGTTAACCACATCCCACCTCATCTTCTAAAGGCCGAGACGACTGAATGTTCAGAATAGGTTTTTTTTTCTTTTTTCAAACATGTTTTGAAAGCACTGTAGCCAGAGTAGTGTTTATACCGTCCACGCAGACTTGTTCAGTGAGGTTTCTTTACAGCTTTAAGATCAGTGCAGAGCTCTCTTTCACACCTGGAGTGGCACTTGCCTGCTTTGACCTTTCGAGCCCGATAAACCGTTTTGGTGAATGTAGGGAAAACGCAAACAATTTAAATCAGAAGGGTTTAACATCTCAGATATATGCGTGTGTGTTTATATATATGTATATTTCTTCTTCATATTTCTATATTCTTCAGAGATTGAAAAGTTTTTAGTGGAGATGGTAATTATGTCAATCTTTTTTTCCCTCCCCATAAAATCCTCAGGACTTGGTCCCTATTGTTAATAGTGATCAAACACCATTTCCATGCTGATATTTGATTATCTAGATCTAAATGAGTTAGACGGGGGGTGCAGCAGACAAATCAGACAAATCTAAGGCAGCATTTTTCTCCTTTATGACACTTTCTTCTTCTGCCATACTCAGTCCTCCTTGATTTCTGCATTAGAAATGTCAAGGAAAAGATGCACAAAAAAAAAGGAAAACTAATTCATTTACCTCTCAGCAGAGTGTGTGGAAGAAGAAAGTTATTTCACAGACAGCTTCTCCACTATCAAGCTAAAAGAAAGGTATAAAATATTGGATTTTTTTTAAATAAATAAAGTCATTGGGATGTTAAAATAAAATACAATAAAACAAAATTATTAGGATAAAAGGCATTACATCTTAGATAAACAGCTAATAAAAATTCCCTCCCAGAAAATATTTTCTTTCACAGATCTACTTTTTTCCGTGTTTTTTGTTGAAAAAATGAAAATATACTTTTTTTCAATGTTCTTCTCAATAGTCCATTAAAAAAATTCTGTAGTACCAATGAGTCCTCTGAATTTATCTACAGCTGTACAATAGCTCTTGCAATAGGTCAACAAAAGGTCTTGCAAGGGAATCTACGAAAGAAAAAAAAAGCGCATTTGACATTTAAAAAAAGGCCTTTTTACAGATATGAATTAAAAAAGGTCATAATAAACAATATAAAAAGAGGGTAGAAAGACAGCATTACAGCATTCACTAATGGGATTCTTGGAGATTCGTCTTCTCTTCAATGGCCTGTTTCACTATTTCGGCCAACTTCAAGCGATCGACTTTATCAGAGAAGGCTCGTCCTGCAATAAACAACCAAACAAAAAAGAACACTGGTAATTAAGGACTTGGCAACATACACACTAAAAGACTCGAGTCAATTCAAGAATGAACCCAAAGGGCAAAATCATTCATGCATTTTACTGACTTGTATAGATTAATAAAGCCCATAAAAACACATCTTTTTCTCCTGATAAGGAGATCTGGCACCCCTCCTATAAATATTTCCACTGGTAGAGAATGTACCGAACCAATCGCAATGGCATGGGGATTTTTATGCCACTACTCAAAATAACATAGATGGCTGCAGAGCTGCACGCCATTATGTTGAATGCTTAATTTTTGTCTAATTGGTTGTATTCAATGCTGTCCAGAGGCAGATTCTTTTGGGTCCTTTGGTATTACTCTGTGGAAATGAAAGTGAAATCCTGCGAAACCAGAATAATTCTTTGTATCACAGAGAAAACGAATAAAAATTGGCTGGCCAGGCTAATTATTTATTCAGCTTTGACCTCAGGGATTATTGTGGAATTGAACATACTCAGTGTTTTCTGTTGATGTTGTACTAACAATGAAGCAATTCTGAAAACTGTAATGTTTATAATATTATTTACAGACCCCTCGGCTGTTGGAACATTATCATTACTATACATTATTTACAGTTTATGAAAACCCATTAGGCGGTAATGCAACTGAACACAACTCTGCGGTTACTGCAGCACAAACTATGTGCTGCATTTCAAACAGCTGGAGATGCAAAAAAATCCATAAATACATTTTTGTATTTATCTCACTTGGCATTGAAATACATTTTTCAGTAAGGGTTTTGCACTAAAGAGAATCCAGATTAGATAGAGTATTAATACATGATATTTATTAGAGATGAGATTAATTTCAATTTGATTTTTCAAATGCTTTACCAACTTCTATCAATCCTTTATTATCGGTCAGAGTCAAAACAGAATACCTGTGGGTTATAATTTTCAAATATAATCATGTTCAAAGTTTAAAATCTGAAGTCCAGATAAAGCTATTGCAGCTCAAATAAGTTTATTTCCTTTGCATCTAATGTCTATGTGAAATAAAGCAGGCATTTTTGAGATGATGCAAAGCTACGAACCGTCCCAGCTGAGTCCCTGCAGGCTGTCTCTCAGCAGCTTACAGTCTCTGTTGAACCTCCAGGCTTCAAACATCACCTCGTTCAGCTTCTCATCCTCGTTTTCTCCTGCATGAACAAACAATTTGTTTTCTTCATGTTTCCTCGACCGAACAAACATGACCCCCAAGTCAACTTTCACATCATTCATAAAGCAAACAACATTAAACCATTCCAATACATCATCTGTGGTGTGTGATACTTCATAAAATGATAAAAACACATCACACGTATATATTATATCAGTGCAAGCAGAGTGCAAAGCAAGTGGTTTCATGTCAAGTAGAACGCCAGAAGAATATCACTGTGTTCACTTACCAGCTTGTGGTAATATGCACTGTGCAATGACATCTCGTAATTTTTCCAGCGCTACGTTGGAGTCTTCTCCCCCGTTCTCTGGGTCATGAATGAAGAAACTGTCACTGGGCTTCGGGCTGCAATGTGGACAGTAAAGCACATGGCGGACCAAATTTATTCCAGGACCTTTAAAATAAAGATTATGTGGGAAAACATTATAATGATTGAGGAAGGCAGAAAGAATGGTATGAAAACTTTATGGGTAACTCGGGTACAACATCCAATGATAACAATGGTAATAATAATAAACCTGTAGTTTAAGTCCAAAAGGTATGCAGAGAAAACTGGAAGGGAAAAACCTGAACAAACGAGATCATACCCCAGCAGTTTCCGCTTCCTGAGGATTGGGTTGTTGACAGAGTTTAGGGGCTTCAGGCTGACGTTCAGGTCCTGGATTCTCATGTTGGCGAGCTGCTCCGCGTGGGCCTGCTGGATACCTGCGACCACCGCCTGGAACCACAGAACAGATCCATGAGTAAAGCCTAAAGTGAAACACCGGCATGTCCCCCCTGACCAGATAGGGAGATGACAGAAGTCCCACTCATTGCCTGTGTTTCCATCTGCTATTCTACTGATGTTGTACAGTTGTTTGAAAGGGAAAACAACTGGTGAAACTGAAGAAAAGATTTGTATAATTTCTATAATCCTGGGGATTAATAAAGTAATGTTAAAATGAAGAAAGTAAGTTACCTCTGCTGGTGAGTTCATTCCACAATATCTGCAACGTCCCACTCACCTTGTCCATCATCATCTGTGCAGACGGCAGCACGTTGTCAAGGGCCTCGGTGCAGTTCAACCACGGGTGAGCCAAGACCCCCTCGATAGTCAGACGCTCCTCTGGCTTCACCTTCAGCAGCCTAACAAAACAAAGTAGCACAAAAAAATAAGAATGAGGGGCAGTAAATATGGAGTTCATGTAGTCTTCAAATTAAGAAGTGTTAAGTTGAGTACACTCCCTCCTCAAACAAGCAGTGATTGTGTACTCCCTCTTTTTCTAGTGCTTCTACACACACTTTTGGATGTAGGTTGATTCAGGTCTGTGTGTAGTTTAAGTTTTGTAGTTTTTTTGCTGCATATAGAGAGATGCAGAGGGTCACATGGACCGCCACAGGTGGACTCTGATGGAAAACCTGAACCATGAATTGGCTTGAAGACTGAATAGACTGAAAACGAAAAAAACAACGTCTCATGTCTGCCTTTTTACGTCATCAAAGCATTCTAGCGACTCCTGGAATTGAACATCTTTTCTTGTGCCCACACACATCTCGCTCCGTTATTTTTTTCCCTTTACTGCAAATACCAAAAAAAGGTTAAGCACCCAATTTTCAGGTGTTTGAGAGTTTGAGCAATCAGTGCAAAGAAAACAGAAAAAGCACTCACTTGCGTACGATGTCCTTGGCCATCTCAGAGATCTGGCTCCATTCATCCTCAGGAAAGTCAAAGCTGCCCGTCATGATCTTTTTCCTCATGTCCTTTGGGATGGTGCGACTGTGGTGCTTGGAGTAGAACGGTGGATAGCCGCACAGCATTATATAGATAATCACGCCCAGAGACCACAGGTCACAGCTCTGCAGCCAGAGAGACAGCAGAGGTTTGAGTTCAACAATACTTTGAGGCTTAAAGTGCTTTAAGACCACAGTGAGACCGAAGGCCCCGCTCAACAGACACAAGTCTTACTTTGTTATATGTGTACGGGGTTGGTGAGGTAGGTATGATTCCAGACTTCTCTTTCTGGTGTCTTCTTTGAGCCTCAAGTACCTGAATGAAAATGATGTGAAAAATAATGTCTACATTTGTCCAGAGAAATGATGAACAAAGACTTTACTAAGAACGTTGTGTGTGTAAGTCTACCTGAGGTGCTACGTAGTAAGGAGTAAATTGAGGGGTCATCAAGTCTCCTTGATCAATTTTGGCAAAGCCAAAGTCACACAACTTCACAGGTGCATCCTGCAGGAGAAAAACAAAACACCTGAATCACAGAAGGAGACGCGTGGCACAAGCACAGAAACACATTTTAGTATTCTCTATAAAAGCTTTCAATTTATTGTTAATTTTTCATGCCAGGGACTAGGGCTGGGCGATATATCGAGATTTTAATATATATCGATATATTTTCAAACACGATATGGTACGAGACAATATCCTTTATATCGATTATTAAAAAAAAAAAAAAAAAAATTATAATTTTGATATAGCTTATTTTGTGACAAATTGACTTGAATGTTTTATTTGAGATTTGCACAAATGTTTTGTTATTTGCACAATTGTCAACCTCAGTGGAAAAGTCTGCCTGTTACTGTCTACATTGTATTAATTGCACAGTGTATTTTAATTTAATTGTTATGCAGGAAAGGGATATTTGTTTTACTTTATTCAAGAAGCATTTTTATTCTATATATGCAGGCAGTTTATTTTTATTTCATTTGTTTTGTACATTTTGATATTGTGCAGACCTCTGTTAATAAATGTACCTGTGTGACATTTGGCACGAGGCTTTGTATTAAAACTGACTGTTTTTTTAAGGGTTTGCCTCAGAAAAAAATGAAGCTAACAGAGATGCTATGCTATAATGCTTTGGGGGAAACCCCAATTATGGCACAGAAAAAAATATCGATATATATCGAGTATCGCCATTCAGCTAGAAAATATCGAGATATGACTTTTGGTCCATATCGCCCAGCCCTACCAGGGACTGGTTATATATACTTAAGAAAACATTCAATTGACTGAGTGGTGTATCTCAAAAGCTTTAGTGATATTGCTGGCATTCGGTGACCTTGAGTGCCATGAAAGGCGCCTAACAAATAAAATGTATCATTATTATCATGACTGATTCAAAGTCTTCTACAGCACCTGCAGAGTGGGATATTTCTACATTATTCTGCCCAACTATAAATGGGTAGAAAAAAAACAAACCAACAGTAGCAACTTTGTAGTAAATACTGTATTTTGTGACTTGACAATCTGAGAAGTTTCAATGGTGGCAGCATTAGTTGTGGTTGGTATCCTTTTAACCTGCAATATTTATGTGTGTGTGCAACAGCGTACCAGAGAGTTATCCTTGAAGAGCAGGTTCTCCGGCTTCAGGTCGCGATGTGCAATATTTAGTGAGTGGCAATGCGCCAATGCTTGACTGATCTACAAGATAAAGGGACGTCACAGTGAGACACCTCCAAGTGTTAGCAACGATGCATTTTTAAACAACCGTGACTACAGTTGATGTGTGTTGCTTCTCCTCCCTCACTGATTTTATTACAGTGTGTGAGCAGCTTGATCAAAGTGGGGGGCTTCCACTTACATGGAGAGTGTCAGACTGCCAAAAGAAATGTTTCACAGGAAAAGACTGAGTAAGTTAAGATAAAGCCTGAACACTGTAGTGTGTCCTTCACTTACCTGTTTAGTGACCTGACTGGCCATCTTTTCAGTAAAGTGCCTGTGCTGACTGATTCTGTGGAAGAGCTCCCCACCCTCCATCATCTCCATAACAATCAGAAGCCTTGCTCTATAAAAATAAAAATAAAATAAAATAAACGAAAACAAAGAAAGCCGGGGTGGCAAATCGCTGACATGAGAATGTTTGCATGTGAACGTCCAGGAGGCAAGTATGGAAATTCACATGTCGAGAACGACAGAGGCCACTTGACAATAGCAAAGGAGCAAGTTGAAAGAAACATAAAAGATACTGAAGCAGTAGCTCTTACCAGCCCAAATCCTCACAATAAACGCTCTGAAAGCAAAGCCGCTACATTCATATGTTTGAAGTCTGAAGTGAATGCTGTGGAAAAACTCTGGGTGCAACCTCTAGGGAGCATTTCTATTCTGCACTGCATGTGTGAAAATGGCTATAGACTGCACGAGACAAAAAACGCACAAAATCTGACTCAGACTTTTACCTCGGGCTGGACTCATGAGGGAACTGGACACTATTGGCATAAACCTCCAGGATTTGCACTATGTTTGAGTGGTTGGCACACATCATATGTAGACGAACCTGCACAGAGGAGAAATCAACACTGTGTATGCATACAGTATTTTTGATTAAATGTGTTAACTTTTCATTTTGAAATTGCTATATCTTCAATATACAGGACTGTCTCAGAAAATTAGAATATTGTGGGCCGCTCGGTGGCGCAGGGGTTTAAGCAGCGGCTCATATACTGAGGCTATAGTCCTCCTGCAGCGGTCGCAGGTTCGAATCCTGGCCTGCGCACCTTTGCTGCATGTCATCCCCGATCTCTCTCTCTACCCCTTTCATATCTGCAGCTTGAATAAAGGGCCACTAGAGCCCAAAAAAATCTAAAAAAAAAAAAAAAAAAAATTAGAATATTGTGATTTTCTGTAATGCAATTACAAAAACAAAAATGTCATACATTCTGGATTCATTACAAATCAACTGAAATATTGCAAGCCTTATATTATTTTAATATTGCTGATCATGGCTTACAGCTTAAGAAAACTCAAATATCCTATCTCAAAAAATTTGAATATTCTGGGAATCTTAAACTGTAAACCATAATCAGCAATATTAAAATAATAAAAGGCTTGCAATATTTCAGTTGATTTGTAATTAATCCAGAATGTATGACATTTTTGTTTTTAAATTGCATTACAGAAAATAAAGAACTTTATCACAATATTCTAATTTTCTGAGACAGTCCTGTAAGCAACTGTAAATTCTTTGTAATTAGTTAGTACACTTATATGAAATGGTCCATCCTCATTTGATAGGATGATTGGAGGAAAAAAAAAAACCCTGAACAATACGTTGCATCAATCTAATAATCAGTCTTCACAGTTGATTGGCAAAAGCTTGTAAAGCAAGCATGATGTTTTTAAACTGCTCGATGAGCAAAAACAGAGAGGATGCTATACAAACTGTTCACAATGTTACAGATAAAGAAGCCAGCACAAACAGACCAAAGTGCAGGGCACAGACTGGCAGGGAAAGAAAAACAGGAATTAATGAAGACCGATAACAGCCAGGCAGACAGAACAAAGCACACTTATATCGCCAAAGACAGCAAACAACAGGGATTATTCACAACCATGACAGTGTTCCCTCTCACCTCATTTCTGGCCTTGGGGCGATCAATAAGGATTTTCAGCGCCAGGCGTTCCTGGGTTGATTTCTTCACACAAACCCTGAGAGTAGACAACAAGAGTCAACAAACACAATGTGCGATGTAACACACCAAATATTTGTCATGGTGTCAGTAAGACTATTAGCCTGGCATGGATTTTCACAGTCTCAGGTGTCTCTGTTTGCGGTCGGCCACTGAATCATCCGTTTTTACCCCTCCGCTATAAACTGCACTTGCTCTTTCTTTACATATAAATTCAAGCATTTACAGTTATGTCTTAATGATAATGAAACACAAATCAAACAAAATCAAGACAGATTTGGTTGTACAGCTCAAAACCTCAAAAATCATCCAAAGAAAAATGAATGTATCCAACACAAAATACCTGATAGTGTTTAGTCTTTACAAATATAAAACACAGCCTACATCATTGTAAAAGAGTGTAAAGTCTGAGGGGTAGGGCTGGGCGATATATCGAGATTTTAATATATATCGATATATTTTCAAACACGATATGGTATGAGACAATATCGTTTATATCGATTTAAAAAAAAATATATATATATATTTTTTTTTTTTTTTACTTTTTTTTTTAATGATTTTGATATAGCTTATTTTGTGACAAATTGACTTGAATGTTTTATTTGAGATTTGCACAAATGTTTTGTTATTTGCACAACTGTCAGTCTCAGTGGAAAAGTCTGCCTGTTACTGTCTACATTGTATTAATTACAGTGTATTTTAATTTAATTGTTATGCAGGAAAGGGATATTTGTTTTATTTTATTCAAGAAGCATTTTTATTCTATATATGCAGGCAGTTTATTTTTATTTCATTTGTTTTATACATTTTGATATTGTGCAGACCTCTGTTAATAAAGGAACCTGTGTGACATTTGGCACGAGGCTTTGTATTAAAACTGACTGTTTTTTAAGGGTTTGTCTCAGAAAAAAATGAAGCTAACAGAGATGCTATACTATAATGCTTTGGGGGAAACCCCAATTAAGGCACAGAAAAAATATTGAGATATATATCGAGTATCGCCATTTAGCTAGAAAATATCGAGATATGACTTTTGGTCCATATCGCCCAGCCCTACTGAGGGGTATAACCCTTCTTTTTCTTTTGATTTGAAAAGCCTTCAACCACTTAACCTCTACCGATCTGTTTACAGGAAAGTACATAAAAGTAAAGTAAAGTAAAAACTCACAGCACCTGATCTCAATCATTTTCACACTCATCTTTTCTGCTGGTTGTAACAATTCATTGAAGCCACAAAATTAAAACTGGACAATTATTTATTTTCTGTAAAGACATGTAGTCTTTACAAAAAATAAACAAATAATAAATACTTTAACAAAGAAAAACCACCATCTATGGGTGTTAAAGATCCTTTTATTTGCCTCTTCATATTTGCACATTTTTAGTAAAGATAAAAGAAAGAAAGATTAAAAACATCAGTAGGAGTACCTGCAAAACCAACACACAGAAACAAGTGATTTCATTTCAGGGGAACTTCAACAACATGGTGAGGGGGCTTCACTTTTTAATCACTAATGATTTAATTGGTACTTTCCTTACAAATAAGTACAATTCTCCAGCTGATGCTCATCTGGTCGCCTGTGTTACAGTCTGTTTTACATGTGATCTTGAGCTTAAATTTAGTCAGATAAAAGCACTGAGATAAGACAAAACCTAAACAACTGGCCAGACAGGCCTGTATTATGTCAACATCACACCTTATTTGGGGAAATGTGTATCTTATTTGCAGCTTTGAAACTACAGTAAATCCAAAGATCAAGTCATCTGTGCAGGGATATTTCCCAATGTCACATTGTTGAAATACACTACAAATAGGTTTTTTTTCAAAGTTTTTATTTAGGATACCAGAAGAACAAAGATCTAAATCTGGTAAGGCAGTAGTTTACTGTACATTACATTTTCTGTGAAACTCTTTTCTCCCATCCAAATGTTAATTTTAAATCTTTTGGCCCTTGAACTCAAATTACAATATCACAGCTTTTGTCAAAGAGACTTTCTGCTTTGACTAAAGGTCACTTTTCTGGAAAGTATGACTACCTAATGAATCACAGAGTTAAACTGAAGGTGGTGGGTGAGGTTGTTGGCAGAAAAATGGGAGAGGTGCAGGGTGGTGAGTAAGGCCAAGGCAAAATTTCCCATAAAAACCACAAAAACCCAAAAGCAGAAAGCTGACTCAGACACATTAGAGACAAGATGAGCAAGAGCAGCCTGAAAAGAGAAACATAACATCATGAATCACAGTGTGTTTGTACGCTAGGATGATGAGTCGGGTTTTCAGTGTTCTTGCCACTTGGGGCTAAAAACTACAAATCTTGCTCTCTCATCATCCTGGTCCATAATAGCTTCAAAGAGCAGAATTAGCTGAGGGAATTGGCGAAGGTATTGATTTATTACAGCTTTATCTAGCCGGAATCAGTGGGTCAGACAGAGTAGTTTGAAGGGAACTGCACACAGCATGAACCGACCCTGAAAAACTACTAGAGCTGCCTCGACTTCTCCAAGCGGAGATTATGGCAGGAATAGTTGTTTTTGTTATTGGGATCTTCAAGATTCACCAAAACAATCCAATTAAATTTTAGTATGTAAGAAATGTGTGCCAAAGTGATGTGACAGAAAAAGAAATTGTTGGAAAAAAAAGATGGAAAATTCACAGAAAAGCTGTTCACTTCTATCAGTAACTCTTTTCGCACTAATAAACACCAACTACTCCATTTAAGTGCAGCCTTTCAACAGAAAAACAATCTTGTTGAAATCATGCGACCTAAAAAAACAAATTCCTATGTAAAAATGTACATTAGTACAAATGAACACTTTCCATAGCAGTTTTTCAGCTGTTTTTCTTATTAACACTGAAGGTTGTGAACAATGAAAATGTTGGTTTAGACAAGAATGCAGCAGCTACGGGCTTTTGCCTTATACCAACTTGGCAAAAAGTTCAGAAAGATTTTTTTGAAGAGGCGGATGCATGATCCCCTATTACATATAAAGACTATAAGCCAGAGCTTTAGCAACTGAGGATCTCGCAGGATCACCATTTACACAACTACAAGTACATTCCTTTTTGAATCAAAGGACGACAAGGCTGTTCATTAACACAATCTGCACCATGGAACAACACACTGCACAAAACTAAAGACTTGCATTAAAACTTTAAACATGTTTGGATCTTTTGTGACACCAAGACACCAAATAGACTATTTCCAATTGTCAACTGTGACTTTTAAATTGCTTGCAAGATTGCCATCATTGGCCAACTGTGCCAAAACCGAGTCCTGGACCTAACATCTTCATATTAGAGTCATTTTCTTCTGAATGTGCTTCAATGTCAAGCTGTTCTTATAAACTGGGACCACGCTGAATGTGATGCAATAAAACCACAGGGGAAGTAATCAGATGCAAGTATCAGAAACATGTAGGACAACATTTTTGGCAGAAGACAGAGGTCTCATTCATTCAGCAGCATGGCTAACACATCATCAAAATCTGCTCTGACATCATCTCTGCAGCAGCATCGATTTAGTCATGCACTGCAGGGGATGAGGCACATATAGGAACATTTAACTCTCTCTCCCCTTTCATGAGATTTGCCCCATCAAAATAAATTATTTTCAAATTTTGACCCAACAATAATCACGATCTTGACACTGCTCACACAGTAGATGTGTAACCATGTTGTAATTATGCAATATAAATGTTGTCCATCTATACAAATGGCCCCGTCTCTGCATCCATCTCCATGGATAACAGCAAAACATATTAAAAGGGGATTTGTCCATTATTAAAACAGGAAATAAAAGTTATAATTTATCCTTCCTTCATCCTTAATAAATACTTGTTGTGATCATCAATCATTGACATAAAGTCTAGTTTGAGATCAATCTAATGCAATATACACACAGTTTAATCAGTGGAAAAGATATTAGGAGCCTGGAGAATGACAAAGAAAATTCTTTCACCTACCTGACAGGCCCACTGATTCCAGCTCCCAACTTCTGAGTCCAGTTTATGTTGTATTCATCCAGAATAGAAGTCTCCTGTTAAAAAGACAAGCCAATTAGAAATGAATATTATGCAAAACAACTTGCATACAAAGTATAGACCTCAGGTGCTGAACAAAATTTGCAAAGAGGTAGGAGAAACAACAACTTCAAACCTAAACACAAATGTTTAATGTGTATTTATTTTACCATCTAACCTGCGAGGGAGCATTTATCCTGCATTTATTTAACCAAAAAGGCATACTACACAATTCAATGCATCAGCAAATTAGAAAATTACATTTTATTCAGCAGACACTTTTATTCAAAGCAAGTTACAATGGAGGAAAAACCATCCAGCCACAGTAAACACAGAAAATTGCAAAGTAAGTGCAGTTAAGAGAGCATGTAGGTGTGGCTCAAAAAGGTTTGAGAGATAAAGTTGTTTAGGATAGGAGGTGCTCGTGGAAGATGAGGGTTTTCAGGAGCTTCTTCAAAACGCAGAGAGACGGCCCTCAAGTGCTTGTAGCAACTGGCAGCTTGTTCCACCACTGAGGAAGGAGAACAGTCTCAACTGACATCGGCCTGGGTGAAGAGAGGGCCAGGCCAGGCCATGTTCTTGTGTTGAATGCAATGCCCAGGAAGGGGCAAAAGTATTTAAAATTATATATATATATATATATATATATATAAATATAATATACCCCTTATATTACTGTAAGGGGTGTAAATATATGGAATGCACTTGATGAAAAATTTAAGATGTGCCAGTCGATTCATGCATTCAAACGTTTGTTTAAGTTTAATGTGTTTGAAAAATATGAGGGATCCAGTAGATGATACTATTACGGAATTATGTTCGGGATTGTGTAAACAATATGATTTATTTTTTTTTTGTATTATGTTTTGTATGTTGCGATCTGAAAAAGTTGATCATGTGAGAAGGGTAGGCGTAAATAAGCAATAGCTTCAGCCTATTCCTTTTCGGGTAGGTCTTTTTTTTTTTTATGTGAACTAATGCTTTCAGTTGGTGTCTACATTATGAATGACCTGACCGAAATAAATATATTTTTATTCATTCATTCATTAAAATTGAGTTTGAATAAACAGGTGTGGATCCTGAAGTCACTTTGTGGGGTTTCATTTGAGCAGAGGTGTAACATGCTCTTTTGGTTTGATTAAAGACCAGATGAGCCACTGCTTTTTAGTCCTTGAGAGGTTTAACAACCTGGTATGTCAGCTTGGAGGGAATTTCAGTAGTCAATATAATACACAGTGTTTAATGCTAAACTGATAAATTGTATAACCAAAGCATTACAGTCTAAAATCCTCTCCACCTCTAAAACATAAAATAACCATATTATACTTTATATAATTGAATACAACAGAGATATAGAGTTGAGAAAGGATCTGAAAAAACCCACGTATCATCTCCCAATACTCAGAAAACCATATTAAACTCCTTTTTACAGTAGATATTAAAAGTACACCCCTTACAAAATTACAGTATCTTTAAATATAAAGATAAAAGAGCAACATAAATGTCAGACTTGTCACATCTATTATGTGATCTTACAGATAAAAACTGAAAGATATTCCGATATCACTGCTGTATATCCTGGTGACGTAAACCGTTCATCCTCGGCATATGGATGTCATCATGTAAAGGAAGCGGCTGTTGTTTGCTCCACTTCAGAACCAGCCACATTTTCTGATGATCTGGCCTTGGTACGTACACAAAACTTGACAGCAAAGTTGGCTTTGAGCCTCTACAATTGTCTTCCACAGTCCAATTGAGTTTTTGGTGGAGGCTCTCAGTGTCCTATTGATGCTTGACAGCTCCAAGCATTCCAGTATCAACATGTGTGGCGTGGAGTCAAAGGCCTTGTAATACTCAATCCAAGTGCACAGATATAGCTGGTTGGCACAGCGGTATTGTCACTGCCTTTGATATGGGAGACCCAGGTTGATATTTGCTCGACTGTTTGGGGTTGCATTGTGCTGAGAGCAATGAGCCACAGTAACTTGCAAAAGAAACTTACTCAAGTCAAGAAAAGGATATATATGTATGTAAGGGCCTCTCCTTGCATTCCTTACATGTGGTTGTCTCAGTATTGTGCAGAAGTCTGGACAGTGGGATACGGTGGCAAGAGAGTCTCTCACAAAAAAAATGGCTAAAGATTAGTTCAATCATATAAGATACTGTGGAGAAATGTGTTATGGTCTGACAAGATGACAGTTAAACCATTTGACCTTAATTCTAAACATTATGTTTGGCATAAAACCATTAGAGCATCATCCTATTTGCACCATACAGGCAGTGAAGCATGGTGGAGGTAGGATAATGCATTGGAGATGCTTCTCTTTTGCTGGGCCGTGGGCCGTGGTCAAGATAGATATGGGGGAAACAATAGCTCAAAATACCAAGATATTTTGGCAGAAAAACCTTTCCCTGTGCCGAAAAGTTGAAACCAAAAGGACATTTCACATTCACAAAGTCCTAGTGTAACAGTCAGAATCCAGAACTCAATCCCATCAAAAACCTCTGGAATGACCAAAAACGAGTGGCACACAAGAGATTATGCTACAGTCTGAAGGAACTTGATGTGTGAAGTTAATAAAGACTTATTTGCAAAACACTGATGGTGTAATAAAGGCAAAACTGCTTCCTTAGAGTATTAGCTGTGAGGGGTGTTCTGACTTATGCAATCATGGTGTTGTAGCTGTTTTGTTTACACACACACACACACACACACACACACACACACACACACACACACACACACACACACACACACACACACACACACACACACACACACACACACACACACACACACACACACACACACACACACACACACACACACACACACACACACACACACACACACACACACACACACACACACACACACACACACACACACAATAAGCATATGTACTTTTTATATCCATTGTATCATAATATAGGTTTTTCACATTAATGATATCGATAAAAAGGATTTTTAAATACATTATCGACATTCTGAGGAAGAGTGCTGTACTTCTTCATCCACTGTGTGTAACATCTATTACCGTAAGTTGTGTAATATGTATATCACCATTATCACTTGCATAGTGACAACAGTGTCATCTGAAACACAAACTAGGTATGGATCAAGACAGATACGCTTCCATAAAACAAAAGAATGATTTGTCACTGCTGTCAACAAAGAAGAATGGGTTTCCTTCCTGGAAGAAGGATGACATCTGAAGCGAGCTGGAAACTGTTGTCTAATTACACTTCAAGCTTCAAAAGTTCAAAACAAGTAATGAGTTTTTCAATGATCCCGTTTCATCTTATCTTGAGAATTTATTATTGTGACAATCATAAATACCATGTTCGTGACCCTTCACTGCCTCTGCCAGTCCAATCTGCCATGTGTATACACAAAGTCTGGTGATAAGATGGCCTCACTCAGACTACACTGATGAGTCTGGATAACAAATCCAACATCCAACTGGGTTTGTGGATTATGTGTTTTAAAAGGCAAGCAAATACAGATATTATTGACAGGATGAGCTAAAGAAAATAAATAAGGAACAGCAATACTAAATGGTCAGTTTCATGGTCCAGTCCAGCTTGCTGTGGACTAAATTAGCTAATCACAAAGCAGTTGGTCTCCACTATTACTTTTTGGTTAGATGTAGCAGGTTCTGGATACCAGAGCCCGGGTCAAGCCATATGTTAGACAGCTGACCTACTAAACTTTTTGTAAGAACAGCTCCAGAGCACACTCAGTATGTACTTGTCAACTATTTATTCTCTCCCAAGTGTGAATTGGGAGCCAGGGACACAGGGTTGAGATCGCGTTTTACTGCTGACATAGACCCCATTGGCATTAAAACACCGAGGCGACCAGACCAGGAAACACACAGGTATCTCAGATCCAAGTAGTAGTTCAGTTCAGTTCAGTTCAGATTTATTTCGAGCAATACAACATAACATAAGTGACCTGCGTGCAACAGAAAATTAAACAAATACCTTTAACAGTAGATGTGCAGGTTCAAAATACAAATTAATTCGTTAACACTCGAAAGGCAGTGGGAAGAAGAAAACTTATTTAATCCCACCCCTGTTTCTTATCAACAACTTTACAGATTTTTTAAAGGCTTCCTCCTGTCTCAACATTTAAACTAAAACAATGAACGAAAGACCTATATCTACAGTTCACCTCACCTAAATTTACACACATTGTGGCCATGAAAAGCAGATGCATTTCACAACCACAAAACAATGCGTGCAAATCCAGGAGCAATGTAGGAAAATGTAGGAAAATGTTCCTTGTGTTAATCATTGGTATTAAAGGTAATGTTTCACAATTCTGCTGTCCATTAAGCTACAAAAGACCTAATTGCTTTCGAGGGGTTAAATCAAAGATCACTTTATAAAGTAGCATTCCTATACAGGACTGTCTCAGAAAATTAGAATATTGTGATAAAATTCTTTATTTTCTGTAATGCAATTAAAAAAACAAAAATGTCATACATTCTGGATTCATTACAAATCAACTGAAATATTGCAAGCCTTTTATTATTTTAATATAGCTGATTATGGCTTACAGTTTAAGATTAAGATTCCCAGAATATTCTAATTTTTTGAGATAGGATATTTGAGTTTTCTTAAACTGTAAGCCATGATCAGCAATATTAAAATAATAAAAGGCTTGCAACACTTCAGTTGATTTGTAATGAATCCAGAATGTATGACATTTTTGTTTTTGTAATTACATTACAGAAAATCACAATATTCTAATTTTCTGAGACAGTCCTGTATACATAAATTACACACTTTGTTGAAGGAAAAGTGTAGCAGTAGTAGTAACTTAGTCGACAATCATTACAGTATCAAAACACACACAACTGAATCATCCAGGAGCAAAAACAAACAACAAAAACAATCGGATGTAAGTCATTGCAAATCTCAGCAATTAAGACAAAACATATTCACCTTAATGAATTTATCTGCGTTGTTGTCTTCTGACATCTTCTGCTGCGGTCAGACCCAGTCCGGCACCAGTCTCAGAGGGGAAGAAACAAAACCTTTTTCTTTACCCTGACCTTTTACTAAAGTTTGGGTGGTGGTGCTGGATCAGGTGTTGTTATGCTATGACTACTGGACACCGGTCAAGGCCATCGCAGTAAGGGAACACCGGGGCCAGGCTCCTCCGCGGATCACAGCCTCGTGGTCCCTGCTCTTCCAGTCGCTCAGGCTCACTGGAGCGACCATGTAGAGAGACAAGCTCCGAGCAAGCTGACCAAAAAACCCTAACAGCCCACCACTTTCTGGGGGGAGCAGAAGTGTTTATTTTTAGCCAGCAAAATGCTGCAATTAAAACATCAGCCCTCTGCGTGTCACGGTCTTTGTAAAGCGATTAACGCGATCAAGACAGTGAAGTCAGAGCAGGTGGAGATGAAGCCGCTGTTGACACGGAGCTGTGCAGATGTGAGTCCCGGCGAGCTGCTTTACGGCCAAATAACTCAGTGGCCCAGTCCCAGAACGATGGTACCACGACTACCGACACCTGTAAGGAGTAATAACAGTATCTCGGGAGTTGGAGAGGTTTTACAGACACTGTTTTTCGTTAATGACCAGCCACAACCCCGCATCACTGCACTATTGTGCTAATCCCGCAGCCAGCAGCCAGCTACTCGTCAGCAGCGACGCAGTAGCGGTTCGAGCAGATCGCCTGATCAAAATCCTCAATATGTTTAATAAATTCAGACTTGGCGTGAGGGTACATTTTTTATATGTTTTTAGAAAACGTATTTAGTCAAATTAACATGTATTGGTTTAAACATTTTCGAAATTAAGTCACTATAATTGCTTTTGCCACATACATTTTTAGAAAGGTCAGACTCTGACGACTCCTAAACATCACACGGTTTAGAGGTTTATACTGAAGTCTCAAAGGTTACAGGGTTTAGGGGTTTAATGAACAGCTACTAAAAACTATCAACTAAGGCGTTTTTTGTACAGTCTATGCAATTAACTATCACTACAGTATTCAATACTAAGCCATATTGTTATTATGTTGTGGTGCCCTTTTTATGTGTAATTTAGTATTGTGCATAAATTGTACATATTTATTAAATATCAATTTGAAATCAATGTGGCATGATATAACCCAAACAGGAAGTGAAACATGACCATTTATTATTGGAGAAAAGGTTCTTTAAATAAGCTATTATAATTATTACTTACTTACTTTTTTTTTTCTTTATGTGGTGGAATGCCCACCTGTATTTGTTTCTCTTATCTTTTTTTCTTGTTTTTTTTAATACATGTTCGAAATAAATAAAAACGAACGAACGAAAAGTGATATTCATTAGTTCATTTTGTGAAACGTGCATTCTGGGTCAAGTTTCATGTATCATGGGGGGGAGTTGGTCTACTGTGAGAGCAGAGCTGGTTGTAGAGTCTGACAGCAGAGGAGAGGAATGACCTGCGATACCTTCCTGTAATACTCCTTCAGCGAGCCTTCATATCATTATCATTATTATTGATTGGGATCATTTATGTTACAGTCTCATGTAATGGGTGGGAGACATTGTCTGTGATTGACATTGTCCTCCTGTCCCCACCACCTCTTCAGGATCGAGGATACAGCCCAGGACAGAGTCAGCTTTCTTTACCAGCTTGTTTTGAGTCTCTTCCTCTGTCGGGCCTGATTCTGCTGCTCCAGCAGACCACCTAAAAGAAAAAGGCTGATGCAACCACAGAGTCATAAAAGGTTTTCAGGAGGGCTCCTTGTAGTCCATAGTACCTACTGTAAGTGTTTCCACAGTAGTTGGAGTCGGCTCTGGTCCTTCTCTAATACGGCCTGATTGTTGTCAGTCCAGTCCAGGTTCTTATTAAGGTGAACACCCAGGTACTTGTAAGAGCCCACACACAATGTTTATTCTCTTGATGTGCACTGGTGAGGGAGGGGGGGCCTTGCACTGGTGAAAGTCCACTGCCAGCTCTTTGTTTTTTTAGGCATTAATACGAAGGAGGTTCTGTTGGCACCAGGACACAATTTCTAATTCAGTTCTTGGTGCTCCTTTTCATCTCCATTGTTGATGAGACCAATGGCCAGTGGCTGAGTCATCGGAGAACTTCTGCAGCTGATAGTTTGCTGTGTAGTGTGCAAAGTCAGCTGTGTACAAGGTGAAGAGGAGAGGTACGAGGACAGTCCCCTGAGGTGCTCCCATGCTGCACACCACAATGTCAGACACACAGCCTCTCAACCTCACAAACTGTGGCCTGTTTGTCAGGAAGTCCAAGAGCACCTGGTACTAGTTGGTGGCACACTCCTCCTCGGTCCAGCTTATTCCTCAGGGGTACTGGCTGAACGGTGTTGTAAGCACTGGAGAAGTCATAAAACATAATTCTCACAGTGCTTCCGGGCCTCTCCAGATGAGACAGGGACCTCTGCATGAGGAAGTGACAGCGTCCTAAACCCCGGTGTTCGGCTGGTAGGCGAACTGGAGGCGGTGGACTGATGATCTCACCAGGGGGCGCAGGTGGTGAAGGAATAACCTCTCCAAGGTCTTTGCCAGGTGGGCTGTCAGAGCCACTGGTCGGTAATGGTTGAGGTCGCTGGGTCGAGATCAGAGGTGTCAAGTACTGGTAACAAAGTACAAATACTTCGTTACCTTACTTAAGTAGAAATTTTGGTTATCTATACTTCACTGGAGTAATTATTTTTCAGATGACTTTTTACTTTTACTCCTTACATTTTCACGCAATTATCTGTACTTTTTATTCCTTACATTTAAAAAAAAGCCTCGTTACTCTATTTCATTTCGGCCTTTAAAAATAACTATCCAGTTAAATTGCTCCATCATTGCTAGGGATAGAGTGAATTTGGTTATGGTTGTGGCACAGATGTTCTTGTCCAGTTTTGTTCTTACATCCGTTCCCTCAGATTCCTGCAACTAAACTTGGATGTACATTCCAATAAAGGTTAGGATAAATGATAACATGCCTCTGAAGTTTGACTTTTTGCACCATTACAATACTTATAGGCAACTAGTCATCATATATTCTGCTCTCTGAAACACATGTTAATGCTCAATAGTACACATATGGTTCTTTAATATATTTGCATTATACTAAGATGCATTCATTTTCAATGGCTTTTGTCCTTAATGGCTTTTTTTTCCCTTACATTACTTTTACTTTTATACTTTAAGTAGTTTTGAAACCAGTACTTTTATACTTTTACTTGAGTAAAAACTTGAGTTGATACTTCAACTTCTACAGGAGTATTTTTAAACTCTAGTATCTATACTTCTACCTGAGTAATGAATGTGAATACTTTTGACACCTGTGGTCGAGATGACATGGGCACTGGTACCTAGCAGGATTTCTTGCATAGCCGTGCTCCTTCTGCAACCTGAGGCTCATATTGAACATGTGCTCCAGAATTCTGCTGGGTTTGAGGTGTTCCAGGCATGTCCCACCCGGAGGAGACCCCATGGGAAGACCGAGGACACGCTGGAGAGACCATGTCCCTCAGCTGGCCAGGAATCCCTCCCAGAAGAGCTGGAGGAAGTGTCTGCGGGGAGGGGAGTTGGAACATTTCTGCTTAGACTGCTGCCCATGCGATTCAGTCATGGATCAAGCCCATGAAAATGGATGGATATAATAAATGAATGCACATACGATTCAAAATGTAATCAAAATTGCTGATGGCGAAAGAGCTGAGAAACTGAAAACAGATGTTTGCATTAGAATTATTTGATTAAGTTATATGTTATAATGAATTTGTAAGACCAACACTGTGCTTTTACGTAAATGCTTAGTGGTTAAAACTTGCATTGAGACTCTTCCTGCAGATATTTACTTGCAATTAAGGGCTTTTACATTGTTGTACCAATATTTTCAGACTTTCATCAGGCAAACTTTTATCGAGCTATATAAAGAGGAAAAAAAAGCATTATTATAATATATATTTATATATAATCATAATCAATAATCATCTTTATCATAATTATTATTATCAATTCTTAAGTACACACATGCGCGCACACATATGTATACCTGTATATATTTTTTCCTATGTTGTGCATATACACACAAATCATGTTTTCGCGGGTTAACATCTTATGATCAGAAAATATAAATTGACACATAATGATGACATTAAAAATAACTCATCAGAAACTATTTATAGCTATTTTTGTAATAACATGGGCCTCATGGGAAATGTTAAAATATCAATGCAATGTTCATAATATTATTATATATACGTAATATATACAATTGGCAGTGTGAATGGGTCTTTAAGGTGTTTATTGTGATTACATTTTTAGAGAATAGCAACAAAAATAAAAGAAACAACATAGCACAACATTTTTGATAATGTTTTTCAAATAGCAGTTGCCTTCATATTATGATTATTATTATTGTTAATATTCAATTCAATTTTTAATTCACACTTTATTAGAGACACATCTCGAGAAGAGGTCCATAGTACCATAAATATAAATATAACATACACGATATAAAAGACAACAAAAACCACAATACAGAAGACTTAAAAACAACAGTGACACAAAAAGAAGAAAACAGTGTCAGGCGCAAGGGTAGAGACATGAACGCCAGTGGTTCCACAACATAGATGTGAACCTGACTGAGCTAAGTGCAGGATTCATTAAGCAGCTAATAATGCTATTTAAATAGTTAGATACTCTACATATAAATGTATACATCAAATTCCATAGCACAGCAGCACAGGTTGGTACTCCAACACTAACAAACAGGTGACTGGCACTACAGCTCCTTGGGACTGAAGCAGCCTCATACAGTCATTATAATATAATTGGGATCATTTATGTTGTAATCAGTACTCGAGTTGAGGGGGGATGAGGGGGGGTGGCATCCCCCCTGAAATAAAAACGGTCAATATCATCCCCCCGTAAAACTGCCATCCCCCCTTTCCATCCCTTATGTCATTTCATCAATGAATGTGGTTTTACTGCTATTTCAACATTTAGAGTCATCACCAGAAAAATAACACCAGAAAAATGTGACAATTTTCACCTGTTCTGGGTAAATTTTCACTTGAAATAAGTAGGAAAATCTGCCAGTGGGACAAGATTTATCTTCTTACAAGCAAAAAAATCTTGTTCCACTGGCAGATTTTTCTACTTATTTCAAGTGAAAATCTACTTGAAACAGATGAAAATTGTTGTTTTTGCCAGTGATGAGTCTTGTTTTAAGTGTAATGAGATTTTTTGTACTAAAATGAGACATTTTAACAAGAAATAAGACAAATATTCTTGTTAAGATTTTGAGTTTTTGCAGTGATCCATTTTACTTATCCTGTGAAGGACAGAGGCATATTGATAAGTTAAGAAAAGTGTTTTTTATTTTTGTGTTTTGATGTATTAGATGTAAGCCCAGTGGATATTTAAAGCTTACAGAAGGCTGCATTTAACTGCTGCTATGTCATTCCTGCAGTATTTCTGCAGGTGTTTTGGTCAGTGCTATTATTTGTAATATATCATATTATTTGTAATCAGCACAAATTATCTGTCCCCATATGATAAAATCCACCATCCCCCCTGATTTGATTTTTTTTTTTTACAACTCGAGTACTGGTTGTAATCCTTGGTTGCTAAAAGTGATCAGTGTAACTACTTTGTTTTTACGCCAATGTGTGTATGTCGGCCGGCTACGTGGATGCCAGTAAACAGCCTTTTAAAATTCAGGGACTTCCTGAAAATAGTGCCAACGTGTAGGTGCATTCTTTCAAACGAATGTAAATTCCTGCCTCCCTGCTGTCATCTTAAATTAAAAAATATTCACATTTTTCTATTTATCCCACCGGATCACGTAAGACGGAGTCAACTTTTTTTTTAGTTTAGTTTAGTTTAGTTTATTTCGGTCATGACATCACTAAAAAAAAAAAAAGAATAAAATTTACAACAAAAAAAACGAATAAACTGTTCAAAGAAAACATTAACTTATGAATATTAAGCAGGTAATAATGCTATTTAAAGAGTTAGATACTCTACATATAAATGTATACATCAAATTCCATAGCACAGCAGCACAGGTTGGTACTCCAACACTAACAAACAGATGACTGGCACTACAGCTCCTTGGGACTTTAAGAAGCAGCCTCATACAGTCATTATAATAATATGATTATTAATTGGGATCATTTATGTTGTAATCCTTGGTTGCTAAAAGTGATCAGTGTAACTACTGTGTTTTTACGCCAATGTGTGTAGTGTGTCGGCCGGCTCACGTGGATGCCATTAAACAGCCTTTTAAAATTCAGGGACTTCCTGAAAATAGTGCCAACGTGTAGGTGCATTCTTTCAAACGAATGTAAATTCCTGCCTCCCTGCTGTCATCTTAAATTAAAAAATATTCACGTTTCCCTATTTACCCCACCGGGATCACGTAAGACGGAGAGTCAACTTATGAATATTAAGTAACATTTTACGCTGCTCCAGTCCGCACTTGTCATATCCCTCCGCGGGTTTTTGTCCCTCAGACTGTTTTGGTCTTTTCGCTGTTAGCAACGGAAAGAAGCCGAGCTAGCCGCAAAACCTACTTTCAGATTCATCGACATTTTATTTCGCTACGATTACACAAAAAAAATTGACAAGAAGCAAGAAGCGCACATGTGTATCTCCTACTAGCCGGTGCCGCAGCAGCAGCGTAGTAGTTTAATGAGAACAGTTTCCCGGTAGTGTGAGTTAGCGCTGCTCGGTAGCAGCACGTTGACGTTAGCTCGGAGCTAGCGGACTGTCACACAACCACACCACGCCTCGCTGCCAACACGACGCGCTGCCACACTTGTCATTTTAAGACGCCGTCTTTTATGGGATCGCCATGTCAATGAAGGCCGGTGGAAATCGCAGCAAGCCCGGCGGCGGCGGCAGCAGCGGCGGCAGCGGGGCCGCCGGAGGGAGCGGAGGGAGCGGCGGGGGACGGCCGAGCCTGGGCAGGTCTGTGACAGCACCCATGGGGGGGGGGAGAGGGGGCCAGGAGCATGCAATTCAGCTTAGTCCCGTCTAACTGTGGCGGTTTGGAGAGATGACATCCATGTGAGGCGTGCACAGCCGTGTGTGTGTGTGTGTGTGCGGCCCGCTAGCGGAGCAGCACAGCCGGCCAGGCTGCAGCTGCAGCTGCTGCAGGTTTGAGCGACGCAGAGCCTACGGCGTAGGGTACGCGGCGACGCGCAACGTACCGCGTACCTTACGCCATAGGCTCTGCGTCGGTGTAACGCAGAACCTTAAATCAGCCTTAAACCTCAACCTCAAACATCATAATTCATCTCGCATAGGCTTTCCCTCCCCCTTCCCTCCCCCTTGCACGTGTTTTGAAATGACGGTGCCGACTTATTAGTGTGCTAATATCAATTCCCTATCAACCACAAGTGATTGTGGCTGGTGTTAATTAGCTCACACTTGTAATTCAGTGCACTTGTATTCCGTATTCTGGCAAAACAGCACCTTTTTTTTCCTTGTTTTTATTCGACCCCCCCTGTAGCCGGTGTGCTGCTGCAATGGCATGGATGTGAAGGGAGTCAGTCGGGAGGGTGTGGAGAAGAAAGGGGGAAACAGCGACTGACCGGCTTCAACCTTGCCGTCGCTTCTCCTCTCAAATAGTGCCCTTGAAGCATGACTTTCTTTGCACATGTCGCCCTGAAATAAACCCCGATGCCGTCTGCTAAATAAATAACGCGCCTATTGTGGTTTTTGGTGGCCTTGATTTTGGGGAAGACATCTTTTTTTATGTATCGGTCAGTGGGAGAGTGTGCTACATCCATTGCGGAGGTTTCATCTGTAAAGGCCCCAGTGAAGGTTCAGATAGACCGGGCTGGGCCGGTGGGAGACTCTCACTAATCTGGCATTTTTACTGCGTTCATTTATCATTCCTTGTGTTTCTGTACAGGAATAAATACAGAAATAAATAGTCAGGTTGCAGGTTGTTAAACCCAGTGTGAATGGTTGGCCATATGCCAGCTGCCGGTGCATTTTAGGACATGGTTGTAAAAAAAAAAAAAAAAAATTGTGGGCTGCAAACAAATGTCCTTAAACATTCCCTAAAATTACTGTGGAATTCATAGCGAATTATACCAACTACATTTACATGTAATTTTGTTTTGCATCAATTCACACAAACAAACACCGCAAAAATGTTGGTACTTGAACCTTCTTGATTTCATTTTTGTTGATCAACTTGTTATTAACTAATCCTAGTTGATGATGCTTTGGTCGCATGCACCAACAGATCCAAACGTCAAAATGGAATAGGTGCTGGACATCTGTTAAACAGAGTCTTGACAAAATCACCTGTTCTCTAATGGTGATTTATCTCCTCATTCATTAAAAAAAAAAAAAAAAATCTGTCTGCATTCAAACAAATAGCAGCCAAGAGGTCCAGGCACAGGCATATTTCAATATGTACTTGCTACACCAAGGATCACTCAAAATTGAACATTGCTCTCAGAGGTACACAAAGTCGTCAAACAACAGTGACGGCTTCAAAGTTTGGGTTTTGATTAAAGTAATTATGCCGATGAAACATTTTTTTTTTAGTTCCCCTTTAAAATGTGAAATATCTTTTGGCTTAAGTCTGCAAGGAAGAACTTTTTGTCAGCAATACCATTTTCTTCTTTTCTTTCAGGGGAAGACACAGTGGTAAAGCTCCCGCTGCTGTAAGTTACGTGTTAACTGTCACAAGCCAGTATTGATTTTTTTTTTTAAGCATATTTGATGAGTAGTTGCTTTTATTTATTGCCATGTATCGTAAATACGGTAGTTTGATTTTGAAAATAGTTTTATTCTGTGCAGTAATTTTGATGACTAATAAATTGTTTTCATTCAGAAAACTAGTGTAATTGTTTTCAAAGTTGGAAAGAATGGACAGAGGATGGGCAAAGCCCATTGTTTTGATAACTGTTTGTTGTTTTCATTAATTCTTAAAGAATCATGGTCAGTAGGTGTCACAATTGTGAGATACTTCTCAGCATAATGTTTGTTTCTGCATTGGGGACATTAAAAGTTATTTGCATTTTCTCTCTAGGTCATTTTCAGTGGTGTATATGCAAATATGAGGATGGTCCATGTTTTGACTTCAGTGGTGGTATGTTTACTTTGTACCTTTTCTTATTTTTTAATATTTATTTTTTTATACATGTTCCCTTTTCTAATAGGTTGTGTGAACTTAAAAATGTATGTGAACAGATGAAGCATTGGTTAAAAAACTCCTTGGATGAAAGAGCCATGCAAAAATTGCCTTATTGTGAATTACATTGTAATAACAGCACTGCAGTTTGACTTTGAGCACATACTGTGTTTTCACAACATCTTTACCAAAGTAAATCAAGCTTCTTTGTATGAACAGCTGGTTGCATGAAAATAAAAGATTGATCAATAATTTGTCTTCGTTGCAGATGGGTTTTCTGAAAGTGTTTTTTGAATGTGTACATTTCATTTTGCTTTTCATGGAATGAGGGATGGTTTTAAACAGAGAATAACAGAAGGCTTGTTTGTTAACAGGGGACCAAGTGTGAGCTGAAAGTAAAAAATGGAGCAGTATATGAAGGAGTATTTAAGACGTATGGTCCAGAGGTAAGGAAATGCATAGTGTGGTACCAGTGTGGAGGTAAATTTTATACTGTATTAGTAGTAACACAAATGATTTAGCTCAACTCTGCCAGCATCCCGCCAGTATGAAATAGCAGCTTCACCCTTGAGGTGGTTTGGGCAGTGCTTGTCTATTCTATCATTCCTTTTATGGAAGTGATTTATTTGCCCCTTCGTCTTCCCTTTTTGGGTGAAGTATTCTCCAATCTGTCATCAGTGTGGAAAATAAAGTGTACAAATGAACAGTGCAACCTAAGTGGTGAAACTAAGTTAATTTGGTAAAATATAGCTTTAACTTCAATTGTTGATGAGAAACAATGATAACTTGCGTATTCTCACCATTATGTATTTATATTTTGTATCTCCTATCCCTATTTTTATAAGATTGCATGTCTGAAATATGAGCAAGGCTGGCAAAAATAAATTGTATTTGAAATTCTTTCAGCAGCGAACAGCACTTTTGATTTGGGACAAAAATGTGGCCTTACATTTTGCTTTTATTTCCTCAGGGTTTCCAATCTGGATTGTCAAACATGTAGATATATGGGCAAAAGTTGTAAAGGAGGTTATGGCCAAAACTCTGAACTTTTGCTTGTGTGTCATATACATCAAAGCCTTAGTAATCCAGCACTCGCGTTCACCCACTCCCCTTTGAACACAGACACGACTCCCCAGTTGAAACAGTCACTTTTGTTGTTATGGTGCATCATCATTTTAGTTTTTGAAAAAATCACAACACATTATCAATATAAAAACAGCTGTATTTTTAGTAAAAGCACTGTTAAATTCGTGAATAGAAACTTCTTATTTATTATTTGTTTTCTTTAGAGACTGTGAAATATGGCTTTTAGTAGATGGGTTAAGGTTTTTCAGATTTCCTTCTAAGTTTAGAAGACTGTTGTTAGATTATAATAGGATATAAATGAAGATTTGACCAGCAACAGTACATTCACATAACATAGATTTGCATTTTTAAAATGTTTTGGTTTGTCAAAAATGCAATACCTTGACAGCACTAGTTTTATTGTTTAATCAAGTCTAGTGCTCTTTCAGGGTTAATTTTGTTCCTTAATAAACCCTTTATTTTACATTCTGTGTTGTTTTATTGTGAAGCACTTTGTGATTTTCATCTTGAAAGGTGCTATATTAATAAGATTTTACTTATTCACATACTTATTTTTGGTTGATCCTTTATTGGACCAAAACATTAGACATTGCAGCAGGTCAGTCTGCACTTCAGGTTATATTGTTTCTGTGACACTTAATAATAAATAGATGTTAATTCATGCCAAATTGATAGCAAATCCCTCTTGTGAGGCCAGCCTAGGTATGTTTGGAGGTTTGGCTTAATCTTCCCTTAAAAGATGAATCCTGTTTTTGACTTTTGCTGTCTACATTTGTTAGTTACTGTGTATTGTGTCTGTCGAAAATGACTCAGACAACACTACTAGTCTACCATATGTTTGGTGACTCATATCTTCTGTAGGAGGCTTATGTTTTTTACTGTATTTCAGTTTTTGCTTTAATCCAGTTCAACATGATTGTCTTCCCCAGTGTGACCTGGTGTTAGATGCAGCCCACAGAAAGAGCCCAGAGTTGAGCATAGGTCCCAGGAAAGAAGATATTGTCGAGAGCATCATTTTCAAAGCATCCGACGTCGTCGTGGTGACCTTCAAAGATGTGGACCTGAATTTCGCCAGGAAAGGTATTAGAAGTAATTATATTGGCAAATATATTGTCTGGCCTAGAAAGGGACACACCTTTAAGATTTTTTTGGACCACCTTTAGCTTTGATTATGGCTCACATCCGTGGCATCATTTCAGTAAGCGTCTGCAGTGTCATAAGATTCATTTCTGTCAATTGTAATTTTCTGTTTTTTTGACAATAAATATTGATGATGCAATAGTCACACTGCTGTGTAGTCTTCTCCAGCGGATCCCAAAGATAGTCAGCTGCGTTAGGATCCTGATTCTGTGGTGGCTAGACCAATGTAGAAATGATGTCTCATGCCTCCTAAAACGCTCCTACAGTTTGAGCCACAAGTAATCTTGAAATATACTTGTTTCGCCAACAAAAGATCTGCTAATGGAAAATACTGATCATTCATATTACACTGCCTGTCCAAAAAAAAAGTCACACTAATATTTTGCCAGACCGACCACCTTTAACTTTTACTATGGCCTGCATTCGTTGTGACATCAGTCCAATACGATTCTGCAATGTCAACATATATTTCCGTCCATAGCTGAATTCATTTTACACCAAGATCCTGTATTGATAATGGGAGTCTTCTCCAGGACATCCCAAAGACTCAAGGTCTGCATTCTGTAGTGACCAATCCATGTGTAAGAATAATCTTCTGCTCCCTGAAACACTCTTTCACAATTTGAGACTGATGAATCCTGGAATATGTCCGTGCCATCAGGGAAGAAAGGAAATCCATTGATGACATGGTCCCGGTCATTCAGTATATATACTGTAGGTAGTTGGCTGACCTCATTCTTTGGGCACATAATGTTGCTGAACCCAGACCTGACTAACTGCAGCCACTCCTGATCATAGCACTGCCCCCACAGGCTTGTACATTCAGCACTAGGCATGATGGGTGCATCTCTTTATCCGCCTCTCTCCGTACCCTGGTGTGTCCATCACTCTGGAGCAAGGGAAATCTGGCCTCATCAGACCACATGGCCTTTTTCCATTACTCCAATCTTTATGCTCCATCGCAAATTGAAGCCTGAATAAGTGGTTTTTGCTACACAGCTGTTTAGTCCCAATCCCTTGAGTTCCCTTGTCACCATGTGTGTGGAAATGCTGTTACTTTCACTGTTAAACATAGCCATGAGTTCCTCGTTGTTTTCTATGATTTGATTTCACCAAACGTTTAAGTGATCCCCGATCAGGATCATTCAAGATTTTTTTTCCAACCACATTTCTCATCCAAGATAATGGTGGGTTATGTTGGACGTTTTTAGACCCAATTTTAGTAGTTTCAGCAAACTTCTGACATGTTTTCTTTGCTTGATACATACCAACAATTTGACCCTTCTGAAACAGATTAACATATTGTCCATGATCATGGATTGGTCTCGTAACATGTTTGTTTAAGAAATGAGAAGCTACTTACTGCATCAGTTAGGGTTAAATAAGTTGTTGCCAGCTGAAACATAATCATTAATGCAGTAATTATCCAATGCGAGGATCTTTCTTACTTGCTGAGTTAAATCCAGGTGGAGACTTTTTGTGGATAGGCAGCGCTCAAGTAGTCACCTGACTTCATGGTTTTAGGCACATAACTGATGAACCGAGACCTGACCAACTTCAGCAATGCAAGATCATAATGCAGTGTCCACAGTCTTGCATGGTATTATAGGCATGAGGTATCTTGGTTTGAGCATTAAATCTACAGCATTTTTTACCCTGATGCCCCCATCACTCGGAACCAGGGTACATAATGACTCATCAAACCGAAAGCCTTTTTCCACCGCTAGCAAATGTTGAGCCAGTGGACCATATTTGATCTGGTTCATAAGGATTGCAACTCCTGGTTCTGGACGCACAGGATTTGTGTGTCTGTTGAACTATGGGTAACCGTTGAGCCTCAAAGGCAGATGAGCCAGTGACTGTTGAGAATCATTTGCACAGAGACCAAAGGTCAATCATCTGAACCTTTCAGCTCCACAGAAAAACATTGAAATATACTGACCTCATCTGTTTTAAGGCGTTTATGTAAAAAATTAAAAAAGAAGAAAAAGGAACAATTAAGACAGTGTCTGGGGTACTTGTAATAAGACTTCTAGGTATTCTGAGAAATCATGGTTCTCCATCATTCTTGTAGGTTTTAATAACTGTCATAAATCAACCAGTAATTGTGGCCACGCTGGTAGTGCAGCCGCCTCACAGGTAGAAGGTCCTGGGTTGAATTCCCCCCATGACTTCAGCACAGGTGTGGTTGGCGAAAGGGCCTTTCTGTGTGGAGTTTGCATGTTCTCCCCGTATTCCCCCCCCCGTGCTCACATTAGCTACCCTTCACAAAAACATGCAGCAGTCCTGGGCTATACATGCCCCCTCTGGCCAGCCGGGGCACCCGATGGGGTGGGGAGGATCTGGCCGGAATAACGTGATCCTTCCACGCGCTACGTCCCGCCAGGGAAGCCCCACCTTTACCACTTAATTGTTTAAGGAACAAAAAGCTTTTATTTAATTTGGGATTAAATAACTTTCTGCCAGATGAAACATTTTGATATTTACAGTACTTTCCCAGCGGCATGCTCTTGCCTATCTGCGTAAGTAAATCCTGGTGGTGCCTATATTTCTTTGGACAGACAGTGTATTATCCATGTATATAACTGGGTGATTTATTCACTTGGTATTTATTGCATGCACGCAAAAAATAAACACATGCCAAGTGAGTGCTCTCCCTCTGCCTTGAGCAGTGCATACACACAATGTATTGACTGTTTTCTGTCTTCACCACCCTGATGTCACAGGTGCTTTGCCATGAGTTCAGTCTTGTGTGTCTGCTCTGAGTGGCCAGTCACTGAAGACTAATTTTATATATTGATTGATCTGAAGATTGGCCCAGCAGAGCAAAAACACTCAATAAAGGTTGAGGGAGTCTTTTTCATGCACTTGATTTTGACCCTACATCAAGATCAATATACCTTGTGAAAGGGTCTTATTGTTAAACAAAAAAAAAAATGGACAGGTGAAAATGTTTGAGACATTGATCTGCACTGGTACTAGCTGTGAAATCACATGGAAGAGTTTGTCAGTGGATATTTTACTGCGGTTTTCCGAGAAGTTAACTAAGTAATTTCATATTTTTTAACATGGCAGTTAACTTGAGTGTTTTCTAAAACAGATTCTTACTTATACCTTTCATTTTCAGAATTAGAACATTTAAGGATAATGTGAAAAAAGCAGACAATATGAACCAAAGACTTTCTCTTTTCTTGTCAACTTCCATTTAATTTGTTAACATAAATAAAACTTAAAAAAACATTCCTGCAACATTTTCTGGGGAGAAAAAAAAAGTTGGTACAATAAAGCTTTTACCACGTTGTGGTAGGGCAGCTGTGGCTCAGTGGTTAGAGTTGGTTGTCCTTTTAGATGGAGCATTAGCAGGTTGATCCCTTGACTCATCACATGTCAGTATCTTTGGGTGGGACACTGAATCCTGCCCCAGGGAAAAAATATGAAACAAATATCTGTTAAAATCACCCGTTTGAAGTAACACATTTTAAATCTCCTTACTAGCACAAAATTGTCCCTGTACCAACTTTTTTACATCCCTGAAAAGCTAAATTGATGTATATCAACAAATTAAATTAATGAGAAAATATGAAATATCTTCTATTCATACTGTCTGCAAAGAAAAGTAAATGTAAGAATCAACAAAAGTAAATTTAAGAATTTTTTTTCTTTTCTTTTTTTGTGATTTTCCATTTCTTATCTTATTTATTTTCCATCAAATGTATTGTTAATATAAGGTGATGTGGTGTGTCTGGCAAATAAATACAGATTCACTTTATGAAAACTGCACTGAAGTTGTTAAAAAGATAGAAAAAGAAGACTTTTCTTTTCTTTAAAATGTTAAACATGCTGATGAATATTCCAAGTCATGGTCAGATAGTCATCTTTTTTGTGTGCTCATCAGTCATTTTAACTTTGGCTCCATCTTCTGACTCTTTGTCATCTGTGTGTCTCTTCTCTCCAATGTTCTAGTCTCATCTGACACAGGTAATATATGACTGTTTTTTCCTCTGACAAATAATTGTATGCACTTTCACCTCTTACACACTGAATGCCTACATAAACAAGAGATTAAGCTTGAAGGTGAAGGAATGATATGTCACCATGCTAGTCATTCATAATCGTTGTTTTTATTTTATCTAAGAATAAGGATCCAGTATCTAATGTAGGTTGGTTTTGCTCCAGCTTTTCACCAGATCTTCACTTAAGGTCCCATAACACCTTGACGAATTAGCCAGCATGTGCTAACGCCTTAAAATTTCTCTAAAACACTAGTATATGCTGAACTATTGAATTTTGGGTGTGGACGTGGTGTATTCGTAACGAGTTTGACGTATACATAATGTATTGGTTACTTGTATAGAACAGTGACAATGATTTATAGAGGACTTGTAACCAATTAATGCTTTGCAGATGTTCACAACGTATGCCTAATGAAAGTCTAAATGATCTTTAGTGCATGGCAGCATATTGCAGATCCGTCGTAGCCTGTAAAGATGGAGCTGCTCGAAGCGGCACTAGACATCGCAGAAGCTGCAGTGTCAACATCAACACTACTGTCATGCCAAAAACATTGAGGAAAGCTGCCAAAAAGTCTCATGGCGTGTGCATGGACTCGAGGGGTAGCCCTCACACTCACTCTCCGATGGAGATGACGTAGTTTCAGCCTTGCTGGATCCTCCATCTCTCGGATGGACATCTGCTCACCGTACTCTTCAGGAGTGGTGACAAGTTCCTCCTATGAACAGTATTTTTATAAACCAATTCGCCTAAATGTTGCCAATACACCATTATACAGTAGCTGTAAGATGGAAACGTGTTCAGTAAGTTCTTTGGTTGTTCGGAAGACACACGACACACTTCTACATACGTGAATATGGGTGGGATATAAGTTTGATGTAAGTTGCACATTCAAAGTGTGTTACTTATCGGTTAGATATCATTTCTGGGTAGGCTAGACTTTATGTAGATGTATTTCAACTTATGAGTAACTTCCAAGTAACGTAGGAACGTGTCAACGATCACATGACTGTATATGTATGCTGCATACGGCAAATATTGAGCATGCACAAAAAATGTTCAACGACCTTGCATTACTACAAAGTACGTCGGCGTGCTTCATCGTGTTCTTAACTTAGGCAAAACATACCCACGACTCATTCAACTTACACCCGTGCATTAAACCAAATTTTTCATACGCAAGCCTACGCTGGCTAAATCGTAAAGGTGTGACAGGGCTTTAATGTCTTGAATAAATGTTGCTTTCAGTGGAAGAATAGTCACTTGTCTGTTGTAAAGCTGAAGTTCAATATGCACATCATACAGTATATTTGTTTTAACAAGCAAATCTGAGGATGTTTAAGAGTTAATTTCGCAGTAGCATACATTTGAAACTTTAGCTTTAAGTTGACTTTGAAAGTCGTATTTTTAAAATGAAGTGCAGTTTTATTTTTGTTTTGGATTTGGTTATTTTTGATTAATCAGGAGGATTCCTGTTTCCAAAAGTGGGGCTTTTCTTCTGCACTGAATTTCAGCCTAAGTAGTCCAGAGCTGTGGTTGAAGACCATTAAAGTTGAAATGTTTGGTCATAAGAGTGCAATTCCATTGAAAGCAACAGATTGGAAATTTAATACCTATTCATTTTCTAAACATTTTATTTAAAATTAAGTAATTTCAGGATCCTTGATTTATGTATAATTTCTTTGATGTGCACTGTGCATATAGCATGCCAACCAGCTCTTGATCTGTAATGCAGGCCGGTTAGCTCAGTGAATGTATGATTACAAACTACTGATTCTGAACGTGCCTTTCCCTAAAAAGCTATTAAATACAACTTGTGCTGTGGGATCAGCTTGACGTCTAGGCTTTAAATACACAAACTCTTCCCTGCGTAAAGAGTGATAAAACAGCCATGTGATTGTTTACTGTCAAGACTTTGTGAAAGTGTGCTGTACATGTGTAAGCGTGGGATTTTTTTTTTCCTCTTTTCTTTTCTTTCCCTTTTTTTTTTTTTTTCCTTGTCTGTTTCAGAAAACTTCACAGATGCAGCAGTGAGTGGTAGGATCAATGGTGAGCACAAAGAGAAAGATCTAGAGCCCTGGGATGGAGGAGAAACCCATAACTCTGACAGCCTCGAGTCTCTTGATACAGATGTGGTGAGAGAAAGAACACTAACGCAGTAAACATATTTATGCCACTCATGTGCCACATGGGATGCCATCCATACAAGCCTTCATACGATGGTAGTAAATGGGTCGCTTCCTGTGTTGAAAAGCACTGATAAAATTGTGTTTCTGCTGCTCTCTCTTTATATCAGTCAAATGGGTGGGATCCCAATGACATGTTCAAGTACAATGAGGAGAAATATGGAGTCTTGTCTACATATGACAGCAGCCTTTCCACATATACGTAAGCTTCTGCGTGTCTTCCACTCATGTTTCTCTCTGTAACTCTTCTTCAGTCTTTACACTCAAATTGGCATGCCATGTGCCTAGCAAAAAGGAAGCAGTAACTAGAACTATATCTTATATTTTTTTAACATTACTATTTGTTCTGCCATTATTTTGAATCTTGTTTTGTGTTGTCAGGTGTCACAAGGCCAAGCTTGAACTTAAGCCCTCTGTTGTAAATCCTTGTCTGACACAAGTTTGTCTCCCAGGGTCCCCTTGGAGCGTGACAACTCTGAAGAGTTCCTGAAGAGAGAAGCGCGTGCTGCCCAGCTGGCAGAGGAGATTGAGGCCAGTGCCACATACAAGGCTCGTGTGGCCCTGGAGAACGATGAACGCACTGAGGAGGAGAAATATACCGCTGTGGTGCGAGGAGAGAGAGAGACTCATGCAGTCGGCAGGTGAGACCAGCCTGCACATCAACACTTTAAACCTTTTATATAGGCTGCGTCCAAAATTGCATACTTCCACCCTAATGAGTATGCAAAATGAATGTGCGAGATTTTTTAGTGCGTCCGAAACATTAGAACGTACTCAATAGTAGCTCTATCCATACTCATTCCGGATACATTTTTTAGTGTGGATTGATGGACACTAGCTGAGCAGAAACTTCCTACAATGCAATGCAGCAGCGTTTGGTTGCTAAGTGATACGTATATGTCATAAGTATAATATTAAGTATAATAATATTATAATATTCATATATAATAATATTATATAATCTCATCTTGTTTCGGCCAGAATAAATGGGAAATAGCGGAGCGGTGCTGCTACTGCTGCTGTGACACGTCACTTCCTCTCAACGGCAGGAAGTGACGTGTGCGCTCCGAATAGTACGTCCGAATTAATGCACACTACGGATATTTACTCAAAAGTGTGCCGAACTTAAGTATACTTTTTAGTATGGCATTTCGGACGCACCGATAGTCATCTTATTGTGAGTTTGTAGTAGAATGCGCCTTCCAGTTAGGAACGATTTCTGGTCAGGAGAGCTGATTAATTCCCCCTTGGTCCATGACTAGGTATTTTCTGCAGTGTCATTTCCTTTAAAACACAGGAGCTCAACACAGAATTATTTGGTTTAATTTTGTAGGATTTTGTTATTCTTGATACTAAAGGTTATATGATGCATCATTCATGATTTACTCTGTCCACTGTGCACAGTAAATGCTAAAACAGTCGTTTTTCACTGAGGGAGCGCACATTTTCTCTTTAAGATTCTGTGTTTTATGTCTTACTGAGGAAAGTTACAGTTCTTTGGTAAACCATGGTATGTTCATCCTTATAACAGCAAATCGTATACCACATACTATTAGGTGCACGTTGTCAATCAGAGAAGGCAATAGTGGAAATACTTTGAGCACTGAATTGAGAGGAATATTTATTATAATTTGAATATTGAATCAAATCAAATCAGATCATGACCTTGTGGATAGGATCGAATTGATTCAGGAGATCAGCAACGATGCCCATCCCTACTGTTGCTCTGATTGGTCATACCACTAACCAGCTGCAAAGGCACTTTGATAAGGGATGGGCAGGCCCTATGTGTTCACCCACATCTAGAAAGTTGTAGGGTTTGATTTATCAGGCTATATATTTGAGAATCTGAAGTGAGGAATCAAAAACTATATCATAACTCATCCGTGTCACTTTGTTTAGGCTGAATTGAATCAGTTATAGATTCAGATTTCAAGGTTCTTTTATATTGCACACCCATTAGAGTAAAACTGTTTAAGCCCCCCTGTCTTCACCAAAAGTGCATAGTTTAAAGCTTTAATACTAGTCTCCGAAGAGGCTCATTCCCTGAGTATGTGCTGTGTGAGATTTTAATCTTGGTAGGTCTTCGTGTGCATGGTTTGTGTGTCATCCTTGCACCTTTTATGGATGTTCTCTGGGTTTGGAGACTACCAGCCAAAGTCCATTATTATTATTATTATTAGTAGTAGTAGTATTCACTGAATTGAGCACTCTGAATTTGACCTTTTGATGGAAGTTTGACCACAATAGATTAAGTATGTTGTGGAAAATGAATAAATATTATTGTATTAATTCTCCCCCCCCCCTGTTTTGTGTGTTTTTGCGCGTGTGTGTGTGTGTGTGTGTGTGTGTGTGTGTGTGTGTGTGTGTGTGTGTGTGTGTGTGTGTGTGTGTGTGTGTGTGTGTGTGTGTGTGTGTGTGTGTGTGTGTGTGTGTGTGTGTGTGTGTGTGTGTGTGTGTGTGTGTGTGTGTGTGTGTGTGTGTGTGTGTGTGTGTGTGTGTGTGTGTGTGTGTGTATGATGTGTTTAGGGAGAATAAGTACGTTCCTCCAGGTCAGAGGAACAGGGAGGGGATGTCATGGGGGCCAGGACGTCAGAATTCCCCTCGCCTCGGTCAGAACTCGGGCGGACCCTCCGGTCCCCGACCAGGACCTCATGACTACAGTCCCAGCTCTGGGGCCGACCAGCGGGTGGTTAATGGAGGTATGTTTATTAAATCACTCACAAACCAGTGGTTTGTTTCAACTCATTTCCTAAATGTGTGCAGTTCTTGAGTTTTGGTTCCTTCTCTCGTCTTGTATTCATTGATGGATGTCGGCCTAGAGTATCAAGGATGTTTGTATTTGTTAATTTAAGTCTTTGTTCTTTTGCGTTTATTGCAACATTTTTGCCATTCTCTTTCTTATTTATTCACCCCATGCCTGTGCCGTCTGTCCCTGCTTGTACCTTGGTTTTTCTCACACTTTTAGTGGTTTATCATCTTTGATCATTTGTCCTTGCCTCTTTTAGGTTCATCCCATTGGCCCTCACCCTGTCCATCTCCTTCCTCTCGTCCCCCCTCTCGTTACCAGTCTGGTCCCTCCTCCCTGCCTCCTCGGGCGACCACGCCCACCAGGCCACCCTCCAGACCCCCTTCTCGACCTTCCAGACCTTCCTCTCATTCAACCCATCCCTCCTATCCCTCCTCTTCATCCTCCTTTTCTCACCATGGGCCCACGTCGCCAGCCTCCACTCTTCCAAAACGCATGTCTTCAGAAGGTATCCACATGATTGTGGAGCAAACCTGGGCAAAGGCACATTGAAGGTGGAGGGATTGAACTTGGAGTGGAAACTAAATTTTCAAGCTAATTATAAAATCAATTCTAAAAGTCCAAAAAAAGGAAACTACTTTCAAAAATAAATTTGCCCAGGTCTAGTGTGGATCAACAAAAATAGGTGAAATTGCTTCTTTAGACTGATTTGGGGTCAGATTTGGAGATTTCAGTCAAATGAGGAGAGAAAAAGTGTATAGTTTATAAAACTGACCCTTTGTCAGCTGATCAGGCAGTTTCGCCTTGGCATGTGGGTGCACCAAGGTGTCTGTGCTGTGCTTCTGTGTGTTCAGCTTAACAAGTGTTCTGTCACCAAAACAAAATCAGCAGCGTCACACACTTACTTGTAGTGAAACATTGAAAGGAAGAACATCTTGCCCTTAAAAAACAAAAAAACAAAACAAAAACAAACAACTTGCTTAGCAGCACTAATCTACTGTCTATGAAAACTCATAACTAAACGGCTTCAACAATATCTAATTGACCAAATTTGTCTTGCCATCAAGTTGTGCACACATTTTTTAATGGCCCATTCTGACAGCGAGGTGTGTTGGAACGGGGAACTATCTTAAACATGCCCACACTAGGCAGAAAAAACAGGAGTAAAACATTTAAACATACACAGCAGGGCTCCTGCCTGTTCACTTGTAGCTTTTTTAACTAAGCATTTGGTTAGCAGTAGGTTCCCACATTCAGTTTGCTGTTGTTTGTTTAATATTTGTGCACTGGACTTGAAACATCAGTTTAGCTCAGTTTAGCACCAATCTTTGAGCTTTGATGCGACATTTCTTCATTCATATTGGATGCGGAGTTTAGGAATGTAGCTCTGCTTATGGCTCCCCACTTTCACATGCTACAAAAACAATAACTTTTAATACAAACAAATTTCTAATACATTTAGTACCTGTAATAATTTCAAGCATTTCAGCAAGATCCATCAACCACTGTAGGACAAGAAAAACAAAATGTTAAGTCCATAACATCTATTCTCTGGTGGAGAAGGAAGAACAAAACATAGTATTAATCTTTAAAGTACATTATAGTTGATATTTCATACAACGAAAATAGCACTTTTGGTACAGCCATCTGTGCTTACAAAATGAACCGATTAAGTCAGCTGAAAGGTAACCGAAGTAACAATCTGCTTTTCTTAATGCTGTAAGGTTTCCCACACAACGTTAATACTTGGGACGGCTGCCCAGGTCTTTTTAACAGTCAAACAAATTACTCAGCAATCCTCTTGTGTGCTGTTATCTCGAGTATTGAAATCTGTTAGAGTGAGGCTGCATGAAGAGCTTTGATTTATCCCACCCATTTCATTCTTACACTCACACACACATGCATTACATATTGTGTATTGATCTTTATTGAATGATCAATATGCTGTCATGCACAGGAGGAACATTTATTGGGCTTCACTGTCACTAACCGAGTTGGTGCTCAAACTTTTGTCCCAGAACCTTTTACCAACCCTTCAAAGATGCATCCAAGAAAGGGAGGAGAAAGGAGAGAATAATCTTTTAAGTGAAATGTCAGTACAGTGGTCTGCAGGCCATCAGCTGTTTTCTACACAACTATGTGGTGTAAACATGTGCTGAATGGAAGGGGGGTTAATTGGAGCAATACGATTATTAAATCCAGTTGGCATTAAGCATTATAATCAATATACAATCAAAACCCATCTATGAAGACTTCTGGTAAACCATGGATTGATTTTTTTACCTAACAAAACTAGTCTCGCGTGGACTAAATTGTTAGCGTTATTGACAAAAGCACCTACAATCCAGTTGAAGTTAAAATTCTTTAGTGTTTTCTCAAAGACTGCGGTCACATATTTCGCATTAGCCGGCAGCTTTGCCTAATCCTCTACATATTTACTCTCAACAAACCATAATTACTGCATGATGCTGACAAGAACATGGATGAGACTGGGGGAACTGAGGCCTTCTGCTCTTTCTAATGTAGCGGTAACAAGACACGTAAATGTATGAAAGCAATCACATACAGGGATAGTGCAGGTGCTTTAAATCCTTGAAAAAGCTTGACATTTAATATTGTTTTCAAGGTTTGTAAAGTGCTTAAAATTTGGATAAAGTGCTTGAAATTTTACAATTTTTTTTCTTTTGCAATAAATAACAGTTTTATTGAATAGTAATTGAAGGCTGGCGTCCTTGTGTGCTTCTGCCTGATCTGCAGGTGTGTTTTCACGCGTGACTGACTCACCAAACACACAGTTGGAGACAATATCTCGAACTTGACATGAGGTGGGCGTTTTAATGACTGTCGGCTAGAAAATGACACTAGTAGAAAACATGGATAAAACAAGGACTAGATCTACAAGCGGCTTCCTGCAAAATGTACAAAAAGGATTTGTGGCTTCTCACGTTAGTCTGAGTCTGCTCTCTGCAGTCGCTCTGCAGTCACATAAAAGGGAAATTCTAGTAGGGCGTAGGGTTTGCGAACATGACGCATTACAATGTTTTCTTTCTGCTCAAATCTAGCTGGTGACTTTTAATGCTAAAGGATTCAGAGGATATAATGTGGCGGTGCTGCTTTTGCATGTAGATTATGGCACGCTAATTTGTGGGGTCTGCAGTGAAAACGGCCACTGTAACGTGACAGTAACAGTATTGTTAGTTATTTTCCACAATTAAGAAATAGCAAACGTCAGCCAAGCGCATCAGGCCAAAATGAAAGGTTGACCTTCACTTTATCATTTCATATGTTTGTCATGTGCAGTTTCCTCCAGCTCTAACTTTAATTGAAAACAATAGGTGTAGTGTCAAAGTTGTTTTCCCGAAAGGAAGTGTGTCTTCAGCTGCAGGAACATGTTCGTCTTATCCAAATACGTGGATACAGCAAGGAAATATTCACCTTTGATTAATGGTATGGGTGTTGTTTCTCCCTCAGTGTGAATTGGCAAAGTAACTTGTGGGTCATTTCTAAATAAATACCGTAATCATACTAATGATTATTAATGTAGTGTGTTTAAGTTCTACCGGGGAGAACATGGAGTACTGTGCAAAAGTCTAGATGCCCCAGGTCTTGTTTTTTTTAATCAACGTTTTAAACATATCCATATTTATTTCCAATATTACACTTAAACCTAACTAGACTGGAATTCTTATTAATATCTTGTGAACATCTGAGTGAGACAGTCTCTTTAGAAAGAAATCAGTCTGTGCTGGTTTTGAGGGCGCTCACACCAAGTATTGACTTTGGTTTGTAAGATCATTTTGTTCTAACTATTGTGTGACATTATCTAGAGTTCAAACCAAAAGGGTTTTTATGTGGATGATTACTATTATTAAAAGACTGGGCAATAATCAGACAACCAAAGACGTTTGCACAGTATTTTCTGACAGAAAATCTGTATGTACAAGTACTCAGGATGCCCTACAATTTATTTTATTAGTTTTACATATGTTTGAGATTAAGATACAAACAACCTAAATATATAAGAAAAAAAAACTTTAAATATGATTGAAACATGATTTAAAAAAAAAATAAAAAAATTTTGAGCACATATATTGATATAAATATATAATTTACCACAGCTCAAGTAAAGTGTTTTCATATTTTTAATAATGAACCTTGAAAAGTGCTTGAATTTGACCTGCGAAAACATGTATGAACCTTAACCGTTGGAGCTCAAGCAGCACAGTTACTGTCTGGAAGCCTACACTCTGTGAATTGCTGTGGAAATAAGACAACTCCTTATATGGACATTATGGGGGTTGTTTATAGATTGTCTTCCTGCTTTTTCATCTTTTTATTTGATATCTTGTTAAAATTGTGATTGATTTTATAATGCATATATTTCTTAAACTGGAAGTTGCAATAATTGCAAAGATAACTAAAAAAATAGACAATTTCTCCATAGTTTTTTTATTTTTATTCATAAAAGCGAACTATGAACCGTGACGTACAGTATTTTGTCAATGATAGATAAAAAATACAATCCAATTTTGAAACCCTGTGTTCCACATGACGTTTTAACATAGGAATGGTAAAAAGTAGCCCAAATGCTCTAATTTCCAAGGATTAAATTTAGGCGATATGTATATCGTTAATGCACCGCTCCAACCCCACTATCCTACCTCAACATACACGCAAACTCTTCTGGTTCTTGTCATTGTTTCACGCTTAAATATGTGAATGAGCCCTAATATATTTTTGTTAAATCTAATAAGCTGAAGAGGTCAATCTAAAACAAAACAAAACAAAAACAACTGTCAGACAGCAAATTCACGAAATGCCATCTTCTGCCTCACACATTGCTTCTCCTTTTTTCATTGCTCATTTATAACTTCACTTTGTTGTGGTTGAAGTTTGCAGTGGTGTCTGATCACTCGACATGGTCATGCACAGTTTCTCCACTAACATACGTTTCACAACTGTTTGATGTGATGAGTTTTATCTAGTATACACGCAGCCCTGTCTGATGTCAGATCTTCAACAAATCAGAAGTACATTAGAAGTGTGGAGTGTGATTAGTTGTGTGCATGTAGCCATCGCAGAGAATTAAGTTCTCCAAAATATTTTAAAAACTGATTCATTCATAAAGGAGAAGCTGGACGTTAGAAGACTGTTGAATTCACTGCTGTGGTCAGTTGATGGAGTCACTCCTGTCTTCCCCCACAGGTCCTCCGAGGATGTCTCCAAAATCCCAACGGACACCTCGTGCTCACAGGGTGGCCCCCTCCAGAATCAGTGGAGTCCCCCCTGGGGTGGACATGATTTCCCACAATACATCTGGAGAGGTGCCGGTCGCTCCTCAGAGCAGGAGTAACTCCTCCGGAGGGACTTGGTCCTCAGTGGTCAGTGGAGGTAAAACGTGCACTTTGTTTTTTAAATTAGAGATTTCATTTGGATGCCATATATTAAATTACCTTTCTTTCACCCTTTGTATACTTATGTTTAGGGTTGTCCCGATCAGGATTTTTTAACTCCCGATCCGATCCCGATCACTTGAGTTTGAGTATCTGCCGATCCCGATTTTCCCCCGATCCGATCACTTTTTTTGGCTCCCGATACATTTCCGATATTTTTTCCCGATCAGATACATTTTGGCAATGAATTAAAAAAAAAAAAGAAAAAAAAGAAAAGAGGACTAAAACTCAAAAAGTTTCTTTTATTGTCTATTGGAGAACAACATGAACATATATTTCAACAAAGCTTATCAGCACTGGTGCCACAAAATGTAAAAACATGAAATTGTAAACTAAAACAAAAAGTGCATAATAGTGCAATAAAAAAAATAAATAAATTTAACTACTAAGGTAGTTGAATGACATCCAGTCAAACTCACAAACACAAGAAAATTTAAATTATTTTTGGCTTAACCTTATTGCAACATTCTGAATGGCATGAAATGAATAGCAGCAGCTTAATGCAACATGAACATATAAAATTTCACAATTCAAACATGTAAACCATGTTAGTTTCGCTTACTTCGTCACTTCCGGTCGGTGGCCGGAAGTGACGTTAAATGCAACGATATATAAAACGATTTAATATATATTAAAAACATTAATAACTAGGTATGTCCCGATACTTTTTTGGCCGATACCGATTGTTTTGAAAATGCCGTGATCGGCCGCCCGATAGATCGGGACAACACTACTAAAAATGACAGGTTAATCAAGATGAGGGACGTGCGGTTTGAGTAATGACCAATACCGTAATATGAATGATTTGAATATATTTTTTCTCTTCCCCCTCTAAGCTCACAGACCTCGCTCCCCCCGACAGAACAGCCTGGGAGGGGCGTCCCCCGGCTCTTCCTCCCTCCCGTCTCCCCAGACAGGAACAGCTCCTGTGGAAAGTGTCACCACGCTGACATTAGCTTCCTCTCCCACTGCTGCTAGTCCTGCCCCCAACATGGTCACTTCCCCATCAGGAGATGGTAAGAAACAAGTTCACTCATAGTAATAATAATAATTGATGATAAACTTTGCTGGAAATGATATCTTCTGTCAAAGAGCACAGTTTTTGATGTATAACTCACTCATAGTTCCATACATGACTTATTGTGTGGAGGTATGGGGTAACGCCTATAAAACAAATATAAACCCTATTTTCTTATTACAGAAAAGAGCTTTAAGGATAGTTAATAGATCTAACTATTATGAACCAACAAATAATCTCTTTATTAAATATAATACTCTAAAATCCATGATATAGTAGAGCAGAAAACTGTTTTATTTGCCTTTAAAGCCCAGCACAAACTGCTTCCAAACTGCATTCAGGATTTGTTCCAAATAAAAGAAACCGCTATGACCTGAGGGGGAAACCCATGTTTGAGATGACGACAGCAAGAACTAATATTAAAAAGAGATGAACATCAATTAAGGCAAGAGAAATATGGAATAGTTGTGACAACGACCTAAAAATGTGCAGTTTTATCTACAAGTTTAAGAAAATTTTTAAAGAAAATATTGTAAATAAATATAAAACACTATAACTATAAAGTATATTATCAAAAACATTCTAGAATGTGAAACGTCACTTTTATATTTTGTCTTATTTATTTTTTGTCTTCTTTATGCATTGGTTGTTTCCACGGATTAATGCTAATGTTTCTGATTTAAGCTGATCACAAGAGAAAAAGGGCATAAGCTACGGCTTCAGCGTACACTTTTTCTGCAAAAGCAATGTTTATTTTACTTTTTTCATTTTCTTTTTTAAAATAACTTGTACAATGACCGAAATAAAGACAATTCATAGTCTCAAGTAGAGTGACTGAGGAATAAAGGAAATGCAAATTATACGGTAGAATTTGTCGTGGTGTTGGTTTTGTTCCATCAAAGGAAATGTCGGCATGCCCTTACTCTTTTTTGGGGTTGAAGTACACTTTTTTTTAATTTTTTTATTTTCCCCTTCTCCCTTTGTTTAGGAAAAGAGTGTCGTGTCCAGGAGGCCAGGCAAACACCTCCCTCAGCAAACAAAGAGGTCATCAAGCCTTTAGAAAGTTCGTCTAGTATTACCAGACCAGTCTGTAAAGGTACTTGCACACTAGACATTATTATTGGCTTCATGCACATCCCTGGTTTACACTTGATTTTTATATGTTTATTATGTAAATGAATTCATTTCTGCTTACAGGACCCACTTCGATGGCACCAGACCACAGAAAACAAATAGATAATTTGAAAAAATTTAGTGTAGATTTTAGAGTAAGTATTTGTCATATAGTAAAGAAAACCAAAGAATTTACATGGCAAGGTGGTTAATTAATTCAATTCATTGCACACCTTCCAGTTGCAGCCTAGTTCAAATCAAGACCCTACTTTTGACCAGATGATGACCAAACCAGTAAGAGATCCAGCAGACAAGCCAAAAGACCTTCCCCTAGAAAAAGCAGCTACAGCTGGACGGGATGGCACTGAAGACGGCGCTGCAGTGATTGCTGCTAGCACCCCGGGAGCTGCCTCTGCTGCAGCCACGACCACCACAAACACCAGTAAGCCTGGCAGCCCCGCTGCTCTGTCTCCATCTCCTTCAGCCACGGACCAGAAGAGGACAGGCATGGATGTGATATCGCAAGGAGTTCAAACAACTGCAGCGTCTACGTTCAGCGGAGCCAAGCACGAGGACAAGGAGGAGAAAAAGGAAGCAGTGCAAGAGTGAGTAGAGAGGAGACTGAAGGAAAACTTCATGCAGCCATGTGCCTATTCTTGTTGAATTAACACTGAACACAAGTATTATTTTGGCCATATTTCTCTTTTGGTAGTACAGATCCATTGATATAGAAATCTATACAAAAACACTTTTTAATCCAGCTGGAATAAAGTATGCTACAAACAGAAACTACAATACAGGACTGTCTCAGAAAATTAGAATATTGTGATCAAGTTCTTTATTTTCTGCAATGCAATTTAAAAAAAAAAACAAAAATGTCATACATTCTGGATTCAATACAAATCAACTGAAATATTGCAAGCCTTTTATTATTTTAATATTGCTGATTATGGCTTACAGTTTAAGATTAAGATTCCCAGAATATTCTAATTTTTTGAGATAGGATACTTGAGTTTTCTTAAGCTGTAAGCCATGATCAGCAATATTAAAATAATAAAAGGCTTGCAATATTTCAGTTGATTTGTAATGAATCCAGAATGTATGACATTTTTGCATTACAGAAAATAAAGGACTTTATCACAATATTCAAATTTTCTGAGACAGTCCTGTACTCAGCAGTTGTTTTTTTTTTTTAAAGGATTTAAGCTATTTTAATATAATAACTAAGAAACATATAATGTTTCCAGATACATAAAATACTCATTTCTGATTAGGGATGTTAATAATTAATCGATTTTCGATTAATTGCCGTTATGAAATTACCCGATTAAAATTAACGATTACAATTAATCTTTAAAAAAAAAAAAAAAAAAAAATTTTTTTTTTTTTTTTTTTTTTTTTTTTTTTTAATTTTTTTATCCCGGTTTTTTCCCCATTTTATCACCCAGTGCTCCTACCTAACAGTCCTGTGCATTGCCATCCTCTACCAACCCCGGGAGTTCCTGCACTGAGCTCAGGTCTCCTCCTTAACCTGAGGAGTGAGCAGCATCTTTTCACCAGACAGGGTGGGGTTTCTCCGGCCGAACGTAGCGCGTGGAAGGATGACGTTATTCCGGCCGGATCCTCCCCACCCCATCTGTTCCCCGGTTGGCCAGAGGGGGCATGTATAGCCCAGGACTGTGTGCATGTTTTTGTGAGGGTAGCTCCCATTAGCTACCCAAGGGAACACGGGGAGACTAGAACTTAAAATTTGCTTGACACAAATGACACTATTATGGCTGCTGCTACTACTAATAGCCTTGAAGTGCACTTTATATTATATTCCTTGTGGTACAAAAATGTCTTTTTGTTACTTTTGTATCAAATAAATATTTGATTAAGGAATACATAAAAATGTCCTTTGTATTTTATATAAGCAAAAAAAATTATGTTTGTATCTCAGATGGGGGAAAAACGCCGCTTATCAACTAATCGATGATCGATCGATAAGGTTATCAACTGTCAATTAATGAAATAATCGATAATTTGCATCCCTATTTCTGATACATTCTTCTGCAGTCAAGTAAAAAAATCAACCCTGAACCCAAATGCAAATGAGTTCAAGCCCAGGTTTAACGCGCAGGTCAGTATGTCTTCCCATGCTGCAAGTTTACAAAAATAAATGTCAAAAATTGAAATGGCTGTTTTTAATTCTTCTCATATCGTTGTCCTTATTCGTAATTCTCCTCATAAGCCGAAACCAGCGAACACGCCGACACCTCCCCGGCCTCAGGGCCAGCCCAGCCCCTCCATTGTGGTCCAGCAACCCCCAGCTCTATATGGCCAAACCGTTTGCTTCCCCCAGATGTATCCGCTCACGCCAGTCAGCCCTGGAGTGCAGGTAAGCCGCACACCTGCCTGCTGAAATGTGCAGCATGAAGACGATTGGTTTAGTGCAGATGGCTGTGAGCATAAGACTGTGCTGGGATGAAATGCAGTTTCTGTAAAGTAATCTCCAACAAGCTCTCAAATCTGTGTGCACTTCAATGTATGTGTTTATCTTTTGCTATCACTTTGTCATCTTCTATAAACTTGAACATATTTCTTTCTGGGAAAAATAGTTTTTAAGAATATGGTCATGGAAATATTTGTATAATCAAAAGCATATAAGTATATACCGTATTTTCTGGACTATAAGCCGCTATTTTTTTCATAGGTTTGGAACCATGCGGTTTATACAAAGGTGCGGCTATTCTGTGGATTTTTCTTCCACCGCTAGGGGCGCTCTAACTGGAATTAGAATCAAAACTAAGACAAGATAAATGCAAAGAAGAATACGCTACTTCTTCTTTAGCAGATAGAAGTAGGTAGAAGCAGATTTCAAACAGATAAATAGATAAATAAATACTGGTTATTTTTTCTTGGTTCTATCCCGTTTTAATCAGCAAAGTTGCTGCCGTGCTAAAAGACACTGTTAGGAAAGGATCTATTTAGGTACAAACATGTATCATTTACAGTTCAAAATCATTCTGTACATGTAGTAAATATCTAATCTAACAACATAAATATCTGCGGCGTGCATGTCTTTTTTTTATTTTTTAAATAGAGTGGTTGCGGCTTGTATGCAGGTGCGGCTTATAGTCCAGAAAATACAGTACATACAGTTTTTGACACTAACCTCAGAATAATATTTTTAAGCATGCTCATGGCAATTTTCCAGGTTTTCCACATATTTTTTATGAAAGCTTTTAGATTTGTGGAAGTAAATCTATATTTCCTGTGTTGCTTTAAGAAAAACTTGGTGATCCAACATCAGACGCATAGAAACGATAACTAAAGAGTGGTTCTTTTTCCCCTTTTCTCCCCCTCCTCCTCTCTCTCTTGCTTCATTAGAAAAGCATAATATGGAAGGTTTGTGAATTTTTCTAAGATTTCTATTTTCTTTTCATTTTTCTCCTTTTGTCAATCAGTACAGATATTTTATTTAATTATTTATTTTTGAATTTCTTAGTTTTTCTTTTGCTTGCTTGTGGAATTAATGCCATCAGATGTTGGTTTGCCAACTTCTTATTGCAATTCATCTTAGGCTGCCGTCACAGATGGACATATAACCTCATCTTATTCCTATTGGCTTCTTCTGCTGTCCAAACAAGTGGCTTTAAGCTAAAAGGATATTAAGTTATTTTTACTTTTTGTGATAGAAATGCATGGTGAATAATGTTATGAAGAATTTATGGAATGAAAGAGTCGAGCAAAGTTATTATCAGTCTTGTAACAACATTTTTTACTCAGTGATAGACAAAAAGGTAAGGCAAGACTCCACGTGTTTGTGTTTCGACTATATTTATATGTTAGGTGAGCGCTTAGCTGAATAGGTGCTGTGCATTAAGATGGGTTATAATAATCAAACCCAAATTGGCATAAATTCACCACTTTTTCGTACAGAGATATTAAGGTTTTAGATTTTAAGTCGATGATACAATTCACTAAAAAAGATTGAGTACACACTTTTTTTTGCCCCCCCCCCCCCCCATCCTCTGCCTTCCTGACTGTCCTTTTCCCTCCAGTCTCCAGCCATGTACCAAGTTCAGATGCCTCATATGACAGTGAGCCAGTCTAAACCCTACAGACCAGGTAAAGGTGAGAAGAATGTCCCTTCCTTTCCTTTCTGTTCTCTGATTACGTTCTTGTTTTTTAATTTGTATTTATTTATCAGATAGACTGCTAGCCTCTTTTAAATTAGGTTTATGCAGATTCATTAATATGAATTGGAGTCCTTATTTAATTTTAGAGATGTAACTAGGTCATCGTGTGGTAGTAATGTCCCAATCCCATCACGTGAATATCAGGGCATCATCTGTGAATGATCAGGTGGAAATTATCTGATTATTATTATTTTATTTATTTATTTATTTATTTATTTATTTATTTATTTATTATTTTTTATTTTTTTTTAATTTATATTTCACTTAATTACTTTTATTCGTTTATATATTGTCTTGTCTTATATTAATGTAACAATTAAAGAAATATTCAGAGGTGCTGCATTCAGGACAAAGGTGGAGGTTTGGAATGGTGATGTAAAAAATATAAAAGAATCAACAAAATAAGAAAGTTTGTTTGTAGTATTCAGCATATTTTGAGTTTTTTTTTTATAAATCCCTTATGATCACTCCCATGACTATTCCTCTCTCTTACAGCATCCATTACAGTCGTATACAAATTGTGAATCCAATAGCTACTTTCTTCACTGAGGAGTTGACAACACTGGCTGATGTAAACGTAGAGCAAACTTGAAATGGGCTCCTCTGCATTTTAGAAAGGTCTACAATTTGGAAATGCTTTTAATGCACATATTGCTACTTCTGATAAATACATTCAGTACAGTTTATTCAGGTTTGGCCTTTAAAGTCAGCTGATGCTTCACATGTCCTCAAATCACAGCTCTGTTTACACTGCTGACTTTCACTTCCTCTGCTCTTCAGGGTATAAACCCCATGAAGTCAACGGGGGGGAGGCAAAAGAAAAGATCTTTATGATTACTTATCTGTTTAATCTTTCAATTTCCTCTGGAGTTTTTTCCCCAGATCTGGAAATCGGCTCATGTAGTCCCAATTCAAATGAATAGTGTTACAACAAATCTGAATTACTAATCAATATCTAAACTGCCCTGCAAAGCTAAAGTTCTAAAAATCTGGAGTCCATAATGACCTGAAATTATTCATTGTAGAAAAACCTGTATTTATGTCCTTTCCCATCCAAACGTAGTGCTATTACCTCCATTAACTCATTTAGAAATGTTATTATAAATGCAGTGGACAAAGAGAAATTGTACTGCTCTCTCAAACACACTTTGAATTTGGTATAGTTGATTAGACAATGTTGACAATGACATCTATTGTAAAAAAAATTGCATGTGTCAACTTTACACTGATACGGTAAAAACCACCGAAATCCTCCGGTGATGATCTTTTGAAAAAAACAAACAAAAAAAAAAACAAAACTCTAATATAAGTTCTTAAAGCAGATGATCTTAAGCGCTGGAGATATGCCAGATGATAGTTTATATACCACCACTGTAATAGGACACAGTATTGAAAGGGTCACAGAGTACACAAATCTGGGCATGAGCAAAACACAAACTTTAATTTTATATTGACAGATTTGCAAATGAATTAAAACAAAAAACTTGGTGCTGTATAGAAATATATCAGGTTTTTCCTTGGCCTGCAGGAAGCTGATTATTGAGGCTGAAACACTAGAAAATAATCCTCCACGTAAGCATCTCTCAGCAGCAGCAACACTATATGGTGTTATGTCAAGCAAACAGAAGGAAGTACAACAATAAACTCTGTATAGATAAATCCCAACCTGTAAATGTTTGATCCAATAAATACTGTACTTGTCTCATATTTGTACAAAATGTGGCTCATATCATTATATTTATATATACGGTACACTACAGACCAAAAGTTTGGACACAGTTCCCCATTTGTTTGAATGAGAAGGTGTGTCCAAACTTTTGGTCTGTACTGTATCTATATTTGTACTCCACTTTTATTTTGTACACTTCTAAATGAAAATTCTGTTCTGCTGTAAGGGATGACGGTCTTTTTCTCTCATGTGAACCTCCACCATGACTCTCAGTGCCCAACATGCCCCAGCAGAGGTCAGATCAACACCACCCCCCCGGCACGCCCACCATGATGCACCCGGCGACGGCAGCAGGACCACCGATTGTAGCACCCAACCCTGCCTACTCTACGCAGTACTTCACCTGTAGCCCACAGCAGTTCACCAGTCAGCCGCTCGTCCAGCAGATGACACACTATCAGTCACAGGTACCATTCCCTGCTGCCTCCAGTATCAGAGAAATACAAACCGAGTTTCAGACCAGGAAGCACCACAGTTATTGATGTTTAGTTAAGTCGTGCTGGCATCATACACTAACACCATCATCTCTCCCAGTTGTTCACCGTTCACTGATTTGTTTGGTAAATGCCAGATGCTTGACGATATTCCAACATGAGAGCTTTATCCAATCAACTTAGTGGAGCTGACTGAGTCCTCGGTCTGGCACCTGATGTTTTGTTACCTGGATTAAACTCTTGATCAGAGCTCTAATGCTGATGCTGTTCTACTTATGCCCTTCAGGCGCAGCACGTGTTCAGTCCAGTGATGCAGGGAAATGCTCGGATGATGGCGCCCCCGACTCACGGCCAGCCCACCCTCGTCTCTTCTTCAACGACACAATACCCTGACCAGGCACACACCATGTATGGTAGGTTAGCCCTCTGCCCGTCGTCGTTGATGTAAACATGTAGTGGTCCAGAGAGAGCCGGTTACGTGTATCAAGTCAGTATTATTATTATTAGTAACACTGATTCTTGTGTCAGTGTCTCCAGGACCAATGCCTCAGCAGTACCCCCACCCTAGTGCCACCTTACACCCTCACCCACAGCACCCTCAGCCTTCTGCCACTCCTACAGGCCAAGCTCAGCAAGGTGGTCCCCCACAACACGGCGGTCCCCCCAACCACCCGGCCGCCAGCCCGGTCCAGCACCCTCAGCACCCGCAGGCAGCAGCAGGTAATTAGGGCCCAAGCACTTGTTACTGTTTTATTTTGTTTTATTCCTTAAGTTGATGTATGAGATAATTATTTCTGTTTCATTTTATTTATTTATTATTGGGTAGTATTTTTTTTTCTTGTTGCTTCTGTTTTGTAATTTTACTTAATTGTTATCATAGTTTTAATTATTGCTGCAATGGTTGCTGTCATCATTAGTGTAAGTTTTTCCTTATCACTATAATTTGTATTTTAGTTGAACTTTTTCATTACTCTATGTGAATTTACGGGTGGACCCCAGGAAGATTAGTAGCTGCTGTGCAGCTGCTAATGGGGATCCAATCAAATAAACAAATAAACAAGCGCTGACAGTGCCATGGCCCTATTGTATCTGTAGGACTTCTCATTCTCATTCTCGTTGTTTTTATTTTTTTTCCAACGAAATGAAGGCCTTTTTGCCCCCCTAAACGTGCCCCAAAATTCACCAAATTTTACACGCAAGCCAATCCTGGTGAAAAATGTGATATTTAATGCATTAATGGGCGTGGCCTAATGGCTCAACAGTGCCCCCTAGAAACCTTTGTGCCTTAAGCCCCACGATACGGTTTGACGTACATGCACGGAAATCGGTACACACCTGTATCATGTCTCAACTTAAAGAAAAGTCTCTTGGAGCCATGGCCGAAACCGAACAGGAAGTCGGCCATTTTGAATTAATCGTGTAATTTTGGCGCAATTTATGCCATTTCTTCGCAAGTTAATACGGCCCGAACCGTAACGTGCACCGAGGTGTGTTATACATCAAAATGTGCGTCTCCATCCTGCGACGATGGGCATTACTTTTCTCAGTCAAAAGCGTTACCGTGGCGACGATAGACACCAAAAAGCGCGCCTACCCTTCATCTGATTGGTCCATATTTGATAGTTCCTATTTTCTGCTATAACTTTTGAATGGTTTGATATAGAGACTCGTGGGTGGTGTCATCGGACTCGGTTTTGAGTCCTTGACCATAATTGGTGCAAATTAGCCCCGCCCCTCCTTCTGATTGGTCGATATGTGATCGTTTTCTGCCATAACTTTTTGAATGGTTTGACATAAAGAGTCATCAGACTTAGTTTTGAGTCCTTGACCCTTTATTGGTGAAAATTGCACGCTCGAGGGCTCATTCATCGCTGCTTGCAGCTTTAATTATTTATTTCTTCCTGTTGTCATGGTAACTGTATTCCCTCTTGTTGAGCTGAATCATTTTAAAGTGAGAACTGTGTTTGTGTGTGGCTACAGCAGCTGCAGCAGCGGCCCAAGCCCTCCACCTGGCCAACCAGCCCCCGCAGCAGCAGATGTACTCGGCCCTGGCCCCCACTCCCCCCTCCATGACCCCGGGGCCCAACCCTCAGTCCCCCCAGGCATCATTCCCCTCTGCCCAGCAGACCGTCTATATCCACCCGCAGCAGGTGCAGCACGGCTACAACCACAATCACATGGCACACGTGCAGCAGGTACGTCAAAGCCTCACGTCTCTGTTAGATTGAAATGTGAGAGGATGTTGTCATTTCCAATGGTATTTAAGTTTATTACAGGGTTTTAGTGGAAATAATGCTGAAAATCCCTGCAGATGTGTTATTTTTAGCAGTTTGACCTGATTTAAAAATAGGATCTCTACTTGTAGATGCATTTGGATGCTGCAGTTTAGGAACTGAACTAAAACCAGAGTAAATCTCCACCACTGCCGGGGAGACAGTCCAACCTTGTTCAACTACCAGTGCGACACATTCAGGGCAGTTTGTTGGCAGCAGTAGAGCAAAGCATTCTCAACAGTGTAGAAGTTTTATAAAATAAGAATCACAATCTCAAAACCGCAGAAAGAAATGGTTTACAGTCAGAAATGCTGCTGGACACACTGTTTCTGTTTTACTACAGCAGTCAAGAAGAGACAAACCTAACATGATAAAGTGGGTCTTCAGCATCTTTTTTTTTTTTCTGCATCCAAATTGATTTGTGATTAGTTTGGCTTTGTTGACTTTTGCATTGTTTTAAAGCAACTTAAGGATTGCTCTCCTTTCGTTTGCCAACCTTTGCAATGGTGAGGCTACATCTTACAGCCTGGACCTTTTAAATCTTTTTAAATGGGGAACATCATTTCCAAACGTTCCGTCACCAGAGAAATTAGAAGTTCCTATAACCCCTCGATGCGACCTGGCACTGACGTGTTTTATTCTGGTTGCATCGTGGCAGCAGGAGCTGATGGCTGTCGCTCTGGCCTCTGCTTTTTAAGTAACTCTTGTTGATACTGGGTTGAACCCCTTTTTGCATTAGAAGTGCGGTGACACAAGAGTTAGTTCAGACAGGAATCGTCTTGACCAGATGCACATTTTGCCTCCACATGGTTAATTTCTATTACACATTGGTTTAATTATTTAACCCTTGTGCTGTCTTTGGGTCAAGGGAGAAAAGATGGAAGGAAGGAAAGAAGGAAGTAAAGATGGAAGGAAGGAAGGAAGGAAGTAGGAAAGGGAGTAAGGAAGGGAGAAAAGATGGAAGGGAGAAAGGAGAAAAGAAGGAAGGAATTAGGAAAGGAAGGAAGGGAGGGAGAAAAGATGGAAGGAAGGAAAGAAGGAAGTAAAGATGGAAGGAAGGAAGGAAAGAAGGAAGTAAAGATGGAAGGAAGGGAGAAAAGATTGAAGGAAGGAAAGGAGGAAGTAAGGCAGAAAGGAGAAAAGAAGGAAAGAAGGAAGGAAGTAGGAAAGGGAGTAAGGAAGGGAAAAAAGATGGAAGGGAGAAAGGAGAAAAGAAGGAAGGAATTAGGAAAGGAAGGAAGGGAGGGAGAAAAGATGGAAGGAAGGAAAGAAGGAAGTAAAGATGGAAGGAAGGAAGGAAAGAAGGGAGAAAAGGAAAGAAGGGAGGGAGGAAGGAATGAAGAATAGGAAAGAAAGAAGGGAGGGAAGAATGAAGGAATGGGGAAAATATGGAAAGAAGGAAGGAAAAGCAAATACGGTAATAAAGGAACAAATGATGAAAGGGAGGTAGGAAGAAAAAGGAGTAAAGGAGGAAAGGAAGAAGGAAGGAGAGAGCATGGCAGGAGGAAAGAAAGATAGAAGAATTGGGTCATTTTGACCCAAAGACAGTACAAGGGTTAAAGGAGTAAGTGATGCATCTCTGCCTTGCCAATGGTGCACTATTGCCAAGCTACTACTGCTAAAGATAAATAAATAAAAAACACATAAAACAAAGTCATGTGTGACACAAAGACGAGGACGGTCTACTGCATCTCCCCACAGCTCTGGTCCCTTCAGGACTTCACAGGGTGCTCTGCACCTGAAACAAACCAGTATAATCCAGATCTAACAGAAAGAGCTTTTCAGTCAGACCTGGATCCACATCAATGACACCGAAACGCTGCTCACTTCACTCAAATCTTTTCTTTTCATACCATTGTTTCCTCTGGCATTGGGCTGAACGGGCCCACAAGCCCTTTGAGAGCTGTTAAGTTGTTGTTAACACTGAAATATTGGGAGTGATAATCATCTGTGGAGAGTATTGATGTTGAATGATGGTTGGTTGATATTAAGCACAAATCAATACTCCTCAGACTAGCAAGTGGTTTTTCACTCTCGTCGTCCAGTCATGGTGAGGCTGAGCTCATTACAGCCAGCTCTCTGGTCAAGAGCTGACAGGAATAGCAGCTGGTGGCTCCTCCTGCTGTCCCCTCTGCCTCCATGCTCGATGCACTGAATGCATGAATGAGAAATACAGCGACAACTGATTGGTAGAATCATAAACCAGGTTAATTTGGGCTGCAAGTGTGGACCATTTACCATTATTGCATTGTTTGTGCCCCTCCCCCACCGTGTTAGACTGTAGATGTAGTTGGACTCAGACTGAAATTATCTACCAATGTATGTCATTTTCCACTGCAAAAACTCAAAATCTTACCAGGAATATTTGTCTTATTTCTAGTTAAAATGTCTCATTTTTAGTCAAAAAATCTCATTACACTTAAAACAAGAATCATTACCAGAAAAATGTATTTGACAATTTTTACCTGTTTCAAGTAAATTTTCACTTGAAATAAGTAGAAAAATCTGCCTGTGGGACAAAATTTATCTTCGCATTACAAGCCAAAAAATCTGGCAGATTTTTCTACTTATTTTAAGTGAAAATCTACTGGAAACAGGTGAAAATTGTTGTTTTTTCCAGGGATGAGTCTTGTTTTAAGTGTAATGAGCTATTTTTTGACTAAAAATTAGACATTTTAACTAGAAATAAGACAAATATTCTTGTTAGGATTTTGAGTTTTTGCAGTGTGCAGCTTCGTACAGACTTGGGCTCTGTTACATAAAATGAGAAATCAGTGCTAAAACAAAGCTCCTTCTTTTAAAAGCAGGCTGTAAATGTTGTGGCCCAGATGTTTCAATATTTTGACCAAGTCTCTTATCGGCCCGCCGGCTGACGGTTCTCCTCGTCTCACTGTCTCACATTTGTTTTCAGTGTCATTCGTTTGCCTTACAGGCCCATATGCAGTCCGGTATGGTGCCGTCCCACCACCCGGCGCCCACCCACCCCACCATGATGCTGATGGCCACCCAGGGTCCTCCCGGCGGCCCGCAGCCCCCCATGGCCCAGACCGCCCTCAACCCCATCCCCGTCTCCTCCACCACACATTTCTCCTACCTGGCACATCCACAAGGTACATTTCTGAGTCAGCACAGTCCTGCAGGGCAGAGCCCAAATATTTACATATTGTTTTGTTTTCCCTCTAAAGCAGGGACATGATTAGCATGTACTTTAATGCTGGTGTTTATGCTCCTGCTCACTCAAATGAGCAGCATTTGATACACCTGGTTTCATAATGTTAGTTTATCCAGATATTTGTTTCTGCAGACATGCTCTCAGGTGATCATGATTGCAGAAACAAATCTGAATATAGCACAAGGAGCAAACTCGGAGGAAAAAGAAGTTCACTCAGGGATGCAAACACTTCCTTTTAGATCCTGAGTTTAATAAATCATTTAATTCTCATCTTTCAGCAAATGGTGGGAGGATTGATCACGTCTCAAGGTTAGGTGTCTTCAGCTTTGTTGTTGTAGGTCACCTTCTGTCAGATCCTTTGTTTCTTAAAGCATATTTTTCTAAATTATGGGTATTTTACTCTTATCAGAAACCTTGACAGTTTATTAAGCATAACAGCAATTTCAGTTGACCTCAGTGTGACTTTGTTGATGAAACTTGCCAACCACAAATGATTTAACACGTCTTATTTGCATATGTAAAGCAGATTTGTTCACAGCTCATAATTGAACTTAATACTCCTGCAAAATACTGAACTTGCAAAGTAATATTTGCTGTTTAACACTTCTCACTTGTTTGAGTACGTTAACTACAGGTTTTTATTGAGTTACAAATGTTGTAAAGATGAGCTAAACTAATCTAATCATTAAAGATGTATTTACATCAGAATGTGCAGGGGAAGCTGCATATTTGCCCACAGCCAACAGTTGCTAAAAACATTATGTCTGACAGCAAACACGGACACGGTTTAAAATGCAACTACAAATCTTGAGTCTTGAAATCCTTGGGAATTTGTAAATAGGATGTAAATTTGGAGTAAAGTCTGAAGTGCATTGATTTAAGTCAGAGATGACGTTACTGAGCCGAACACTCACCTGGTGAGAAGTCACGGTGCATTCCTGGATACTAAAACATCAACATCCAGTACGAGAGCAACAACAATTCAATTCAATTTTATTTATATAGCGTCTAAAACAACAAAAGTTGTCTCTAGACGTTTTCCAGAGACCCATACCCAGAACATGACCCCCTAGCAGTTATTACATAAACAATGGCAGGTAAAAACTCCCATAGTGGGAGAAAAACCTTAAGCCAAACAGTGGCAAGGAAAAACTCCCTTTTATGAGGGAAGAAACCTTGAGCAGGACCAGGCTCATAAGGGGGGACCCTCCTGCCGAGGGCCAGACTGGTGGGTCGGGGACGTCAGCAGAACACCGCAGGCAGGTGGAAGCAGCAACGGGATGACCAGGGGTGGGGACCGCAGGCCAGCACGCAGCTCCCGAAGCTCCGGCCCAATCAGCAAGCCCCAGGTTGGGGTGCAGGGTCGGGGAAAGGTTGAGAAGGGGAGAACAACACCACACAAAACAAAAATACTGAAGTTTCTTTTGGCATCAGGCTGCGTGTGTTTGCATCCCTGATCTTTAATGAGGGAATCCTGAGCAAAATAAGAATTTTGATCATGTCCATCAGTCTGAGGGATATTAGAGGATGACTTAAGGTTTAGTTGTTTTCAGAAGAGTTCTAACAAGGCACTCTTGGTTCTTTCTTCATATTATTTCATGTGTCTGTGATTATTTGTTGTTGTTATTCTTACCTAACTGTGGCCAGGTTGTTTTTTGTAATCTTTACATTGGACTGGTTTTGTCCCCGCAGTGCAAACCCATCATCATCAGCAGCAGCTGTAGATAGAGGGCGCCAGTGAGTGGAGGGACCTGCTCTGCATCATGCTTTTCAACCAGAGCCTCCATAACCAGGCCATGAAGAGAATGAGAGTCCTCTCTCTCCTCATCCTCACGAGATACGCTTCACATCAGCTTTTCTCTTCCCTCCCTCCTTCCTTCCTTCCCGACTAGGCAATAAGAGAATGTTAACAGGTTGATGCAGTGACATGTTTTAACAAGATAGTTTTAATGGACAAAACTGCTTCTGTTGACCCAGCTCTCTCTTTCTTTCTCCCTCTTTCTCTCTTTCTTTCTCTCTCTCCCTCTATCTTTTTCTCTCTCCCTCTTTCTTTTTTTCTCTCTCTCTCTTTCTCACATATATACGCAAACACACACACACACATACACACACAAGAATCTCACCCACACACACATCCACGGGTCACAGATTGCAACTTATGTCAGTTTGCCAAGTAGGATGTGAAAGAGAGTAACTAATTGGTAAGGGTGAAGAAGATTCAACTGGAACTTGTACTTTGTCTGCACCTTGTTATGAAAAGAAAAAAAAAATCTTCCAACTTTTAGACAGTATTAATCTTACTGTTTATTGCTGCTGCTATGTGCTGCGTTTGTTTCCAGACTACATGACAAGTTTCTAACCAAACTAAAAACGAAATATGACCAGAAACTTCCTGTGAAATGAACTTGTTTTAGCAGCCAAGAGGAAAGGAGAAATGTTATTTATGAAATTATAATGGCTGAGGTGATCAAATCCCACTTCTCACCTGCCCCTTATGTAACTTTTAAGTTAAAACTTTTACTTTGTAGATAATATAAATAATTTAAAAATCAGCAAAAAAATTTAAAAACAATAAAAAAGTTTTAAAAACTGGATGGTTTTCTGTGTTTGAATATCACTACGGGTTCTCATTACTGGAAATGTGGCAGCACATTCTGCCGTCGGGATTACTGAGACACATCTAGTTTAGTGGACGCTTACTTTCATCAGAATCCACATGTTAGTTAATCAAATGCCTGCAAAGATCACAACAAGCTACTAGAGGGACCAGAGGGAATCTCACACACACATGTCAGAAATGTTCAGTAGGAGGAGGCCGGAGGAGGAGACGGACTGGAGTTGGAAATCTCATCAGTACAGATGGATTTGGGTCCTTATGTAGCTTTTTTAGAGAGAAACGTCGATTCAAATCATCTCAGGTATTCCAAGTAATCTTTATCCTAGAAATCCTGATGGGAGTAATCTTTTTGCTCCCATCTGTAAAGTAAGAGGAAACCTTTATTCTGATAATAAAACTGAATCTGAGAAATTGAACTTGAATCATATTTTTGATGCTAACGTATTGACATGCTGATTTTGGAGGCCTGTCGTTCAGCCGTACTTTATTATAGAGACATCATTCAAACGTTCACAGATTCAAGACACTTTGGACTACAACATATTGAAGCCTCACTATGGTAATACAGTTTGAGAATTTGAACTTAAACTTTTATAATTTTGGAAATTTTACTTGTCTTTTCACTGCCTTTACACACTAAGTACATGGCATAAATATGAACATTTTTGAACAAATGTCTCCTACAGCACCGACCTTCCTGCTCTACTTTTGTGACATTACAAGGGCGTTAGAATTCATTGGTGCCCCTTCAAAATCTCTTCAGAAATGTTCTAGTTACTCTTTAAAGTAACTAAGTAAAAAGGAAAAAAAGGTTCCTGTTTAAAATGGTAATAAAAATGGAACGCCATGATATAAAAACATAATTTAAATCCTGATGAAAATTAATACAAAGATGACATTAAATGCTGGATGTGAGCAACATGTTTCATAAAAGTGGAGGCATATTTACATTTAGGTTGTATCACCTTCTGAAAAGTTTTTGTGAACTGATATTAGCTGTAGACATAATACTGAAATGCTGTTTTTAAGGCAGCAAATATCAGTCTGTTCTTATGAAGATGCAGTGTGACAAAACAAAAATAAGACAATGGGTAACTCCTTTTTTGGTTAGGTTTATTTAAGAAAAGTCACATATACAGTTGATACATACACATTTTAATATATATACACACATATATACATATATATATGTATGTATATAATAATTTAGATGCTTATAACTGAAAGGGATGCAGACCTCATACATTTCAAAAGCTGATGTGATTTAGCTGTCGAGGGGGATGTTGGGCTGAACTGGAATGTTTACAGTGCGAGTTAAACAGGATGAACAGTATTGAGAACACATTACATTCACCAAATTGACTTTTTTTTCCTTCAAAATAAACACATGGGGGGGGGAGGGGTTGAGGGTTCAACACCTGAGGTGTTTAACCCTCTCTTGCTCGTATAAAATGTGTGGCACTCTTCATTAAGTCTAGGAGCAGAATATTGAATTTATCAGGAGAATTTGTAGAAAGGTGTGAAGCACTGGGTGTCTTATTTATTGCACTACACAATCACACCCTGAGCTTTTGAAAAAGGGGAATGGCAACAGCAGCTTTCTGGCAAAGGCACAGTCACTCTCCCATGGGGGAGAGAGGGGACCAGCAAAGTGAGGAGATGGATGCTCAAAATAGTTTTTGTTACCGTTGCTCTGCCTTCGCAGAAATGAAACAGGTGGTGAAGGATCTGTTTAAACTCAGGCCACATAAAGGCAGGAAGACCAACCGTACGTTTGCCAAAAACATCCTTGTTTATGTTCCCCTTAAGAAAAAAAAAAAAAAAAAAGTCAGTCTTGGTCATGATGCATTAAAAAAAGGACGACGCAACCATTATAAAATGTTACAGACAAAGCTGACATTGCATAACAAGAGTAATTGCAGCAGATTACTCTGGTCATATTCAGGAGGAAATTGAGTTGCAGTTATGCATTTCTCTTACAATACATGTATATATATCTATATATATTTTTAAAAATAAAAAAAACGGGACTGTAATGTCCAAAAAGCAAGGTGGGAATCATGTCGAAACCATACATGAAGCACAAGTTTACCAAGAGTAAATGTTATTATAATCTGCCGAGGTTAGTGTTAAAGCAAGGTTAGAAGATAGACAAACAAAAGTAGGAAAACTATTTCCCCAAAACATCCCGCTGCTAATGGAAGTGAAGCTTCAGTTATTGTAAAGTTGGAAAAAAAAAAAAAAAAAAGAGTGAGAGACGAGGGTCACGTTATCATACCAGATACATTTTGGGATAAAAATCAACTCTTCAGTTTGCTTTGCTTTTTTTTTGGATTAGAGGAACCACAACAAACGGAACAAAAATTCAGCACTTTGGTAAAGGTTTACATTTTGGATGTGTTCATGTGAAGCTGTATTAGGTAGCTGTCTTTCTGAATTAAAATGCACACCTGAGTTTGCTGTAGTCAGTGCAGCTTCAAAGAGTAGATCAAAAAGGCACAAAAGGCACCTTTAATTATGAATGAAGTCCAGATAAAAGACGCGGACGCACAGCTGCAGTCACTGGTGCGTTCACGTCCCATATCACACTCACACATTTAAAGCTTTAAAGCTTATCATTTATATATATATTTATATATATATTTATATATATATATATATATATATATATATATATATAAATGTTCTCCACTTACATTAAAAATACAGGATTAACGACATAGTGTAAAAACATCATCTTAAATAAATCCTTGTTTTTAGCTGCTGTGGTAAAGTCAGAAAAATACTTAATAGAATTAATGCTATCCGAGTAGGTTATAGCTGGAAACAACGAGGAGTTGCCCTGAAGGTTGTGACAAAATAAATGTATCTTAATATCAACAGAGGCACTTTGTACGGCTGTCGTTGCTGTTTTATAGTCCTTTCAAGGGTTTAATGATAACCGATGAAGCCATGGCAAAACTGATTTGAAAAAGCCTCCGAACCTCAACTTCAGCAGAGAATCTGCACAGCTTTTCCTTTTTTACTCTCTGTCGCCCTCTCATCTACTCCACATTTGTTCCTGTATGTTGAGCGTTTCAAGCCCTCTCGTTTTCTTTTCTCTCCAAGTTAACAACTTCTATTCGGGGGTGTTTTATTTCCGTTTAATTGCACCTGGTCCTCATTTTCGGAATTATTTTAATGCCACAAAATCAATGAAATGGAGTGAAATTCTTTGAACTTTTTTTATATCGTCAATTTTTACTATGTGTAAAGAGTGTTCCTCGTCGGAGAAGTTCAGCTGTTTTCAGGCGACCTGGGAGACGTGGTCTGTCCAGAAGGCCCTGGGGCTTAAATCAGGGCGTTGATAGTGTTATCGTTTTGTACTTCATGCAACACTGGTATGCATCTGTTAACGGTCTCAATCAACGTAGCAGTGGGGAGATGTTCACGACTCCAGCCAAACACTGTTGTCTTCTTTCTTTCTTTAAAAAAAAAAAATAGTTTAGCTTTAACTAGGTCTAAGTTAGAAAGTTCATTCAGACTCAAATATAGCCTTTCAAAACCTTGTTAAAGCATCACTAATGCAATATTCCACTGTGACGGGAAGACGGAGGCGTGACTGACTCAGAAACAACCAGAGGACATGACCTTAAATCATCACTCCATTTTATTTGATTTTGAGGAATTTATTTTGATTCTGTGAGACTGGTTTATTTGTCATTTCTTATTTTTTATGAGTTTGGTGCTGGAAAAAGAGAAACTCTATGCTTTCTTATAGCTTACAAACACTTCAACAGACACATCCAGACTCGCACCACAAACTCAGCTTTAGGGGACAACGGCTCTGGCGATAAGCTGGTCCCGAATGGTGTCTGCGGTTCTTTATAATAAGGTCTAGATGGAGCGGCAGAGGAGGCATGAACCCTAAAAAAGTGTCCCAACTGACTGAAGAAAACTCTTCTCCTTTTTATTTTTTAATTTCTTTTTCTACAAAAGATTCTGTGTATAGAAAAAATACACAATGTGCACAAAGTGCCCTGAAAGCAATGTGCACTTAAATATATATATATAATAATGCACAAAAAGAAGGATTATGTCATAACCCCACTCAAAAAGAGTGTTGCTTGTTTGTGTAAAAAGGTGCAAGTTTTGCTTCACGCTGCGCGTGTGCGAAAAGTTCACGTCGAAAGTATTTTGAATGTCTTCAGACAGTGCTTTCTCATCAGTTCAGGTCAAGTGCCAAAGGAATATCAAATGCACCTCTGTAAAAATCATCAAAATAGAAATATTTTGTCATATTTAGAAAAAAAAAAAAAAAACCCAATTGGCATGGGTTCAAGGACAACTGGTCAATGTGACTCTCACAGAATCTCAAAATCATAACAAAGAAGAATTTATCGTCAACACTGTTCAAAAATACCAAAAATACATTCACTGTGGACACTCTGATGGAGGTTGTGAGGGTCTGATGTGCATGCGCGGCTCGTGTGCGGAGGCTGTGAGATACACAGTGGTGCTTTCATCAGACAAAAACTTGTTTCTACAAGTTCATCGGTCTGTTATCACCAGGTTACCACCCTGCACTCAGAGTCTGACGAAAGTGTTTGTCTGCGTGAGCGCGTGTTCGCTCATCGGGCGGAGGACGTGGATGGACGCGTTGTCACAGCAACGTGTACTGGTTGTCTATGGCCCGCTTGCGGCCCCGTTCGGGCTCCAGCTCGTAGTCCGAGTCCCGGTGGGGGAAGATGGGAGCGTTGGGGTTACGGAGCAGGGGCCTCCTCCCCACCGACTCGCTCCGCCGTAGAGGTGGCGGCCCCGGGGGAGCGGGCTCGGGAGCGGGGGCCGAGCGCGGGAGCTGCTGGGGATTTCCTGGATGGGAGACGGAGCTGGGGCTGGATGAAGACGTGCTGGTGCTGGTGGGAGAGGAGAAGGGCGGACTGCAGCTGCGAGCCAGGCTGCACTGGGCCAGGCTGGGCTCAGAACTCCAGCGGTGGAGGGAGAACGGGACGAGGACGGCACCTGAAAGATGACCTGAGGACCAGACAGAGGAAGCAAGACGTGAGGACTACGGGGAAGAGAAGCTCAAGCTCACCAAGCCTGCAGCTTGTTATCACATCAGAGGAGGAAACAGAGTCTGGGACGTCCACCAGCTCCACACTTCAGCCACTCACTGACTCCAAAAGATCTTCATCAAAGTCAGAACAATTATATTTACAATTACTGTCAGTGTGCCTTAGATGACAATCAAATCACATTTTATGCTAAATTTAAAAGGGGACCTATTATGAAAAACACGTTTTCTCTTGCTTTAACATATATAAAGTGGTCTCCCCTTAGCCTGACAACTCAGAGAAGGAGGAAAGCAACCAAATTCTGCAGTGTCTGTACAGCCGCCCGGATGATCCGTCCAGTCTGAAGTGGCTTCTACGAGCCGTTCAGATTCTGCTCCCGTCGTTACGCAACGACGGGAGCGATTTACATAGTTTGGCCTCCGATGCGTGAAATCACGCCCACAACTAACTCCGCCGGCCGGAGCTTCCGCCATTTTTTCATAGCGGTGTATCGCGTCATTCAGGCAGCCAATCAGCACAAAGCCTCATTATCATAGCCCCGCCCACTCAGAATCCCACATAGATAATGAGGTGAGAGAATGGGAAGATAAAGACATGGATCAGAGGCTGAATTTCTAATTTATTTAGCAAAAACAATCAAAAGCTTGTTTTTAAAGACATTCAAGGCCTGTTTAAAATAGGTATTAGATGCCATAATAGGTCCCATTTAAAGCTGAACACCGTTTTTTTCTCCCCAAAAAAACTCCAACTTCTTCAAATGATGTAAAATAACAAGAAAAAAGGTGGGAAAACATTCACGCTTGCTGTATTTGGACTTTGTTGTAGAAAGTTTATGTAAAACATATACATGTGTGTCTGACTAACAGTCTGGGGTCTGAAGGTAAGAGTCTCACCCTGCGACGGCGGGCTGGAGCCGGCCACCACGAAGCTGGACAGCGTGACGGCTCCGGCAGAGCCGCACTCCAGCGGGATGGGGAAGAGGCGGAAATGGCTGAGCATGTCCATGACGGAGGGGAAGCGCAGGTGCTGCACCCTGCACTGACCCCATTCTGTTAGCGAGAGACGCAGGTGCTGCAGGGAAACACACGGTGACACATAAACACACATTCACTCAGAACCTGGGCAGGCTTGTTCCCAGCAGCACCGTGTTTCTGGAACACACACACACACACACACTCTCAGGGCAGGGCAGACCTGTACCTTTGCTTTTCCCTGATAGTTAAACGTGAGGACGTAGTCTCCCCTCCGTGTCTCGCTCTGCCGGACCAGAAACACCCCGTGACCCTCCGGTCCCGAGCTCTGCACCAGATGTGCAGCCTTGACGCGGGAGATGGGCCCGTGGAACCAGGGGTACGAGAACAGGAAGTGGTCCGTCTTCTGGACCCCCTGCTCCGGCAGGGTGAAGGTGACGGGATCTGGAGAGACAAACACAAGGATGACATGTTTTTAACGTCACACATGCGGCCGGTGAGTGATTTGACAGCTTTCCTTTGATAATTTTCAACTACATTTATCCAGATAGCAGTTTTCATTCTGTGTTTGCTTCTTACTTCGCTGATGAATGCACCCAAAATGAAGAAAAGTCAGATTAATGTTTGAATAAAGTTTGTGGAACCGGCCTTCGTCAGAAAAGCTTTCCAGCAGATTAAAGTAACCATTTCTGACCAGCGAACATCGCCGCGCGGGTCAACGTCTTTGAGCCGAACCGTAAACCCGACAGCTTTAGAAAGAAGACTGAAATGGACCCTGATCCGGATACTCACTTTGACTCCCTGACTCTGAACTTCTGTGGATGACGGGAGCGGAGCTGTCAGCCGGGGAGAGGGGGGGCTCCAGATCCATGCTGCTGGACCTGCGGGACGACAACACCATTCACCATTAGTTTCTCATTTACGTTCAGCCATCTGTTACTGAAAAAGGCCTTCAGCTCTGCTTGTGGTCAGGTATCAGATCATTACTTTTCTTTATGTGACAATGAGCTGCTGCAGCTGCAAGTGAAATGCCTCGCAAATTATTCATTTGGTGACATTTTTATGATGAGAAAACAATTTTTTTTATCTCATATTTTTAAGTATTCTTTCTTTTTTTAGGACTGTATTTGAATGCAGGTGTGTTTTTTTTTAGCACTTTACTACAGTTATAATTCCGTTAAGACCTCCATGTGTTTATGATTAATTATTAACTATCAATCTATGCAAAGATCAAACTGACAACCATTTACACACGGCGTGTATGTATCGTGCCACCAACTGTTGATTTATGAGGCATTGTATAAAATTGGTGATGCAGAGTTCACCTCTCCTTATGAAGGTGGATCTATGTTTTTACTGCTTGTCTTGGGAATTCATCTCGCCAGCAAGGACCTTTGCAAAGCCAGACATAGATGTATGCTCGAGTGTGTGTGTGTGTGTGTGTGTGTGTGTGTGTGTGTGTGTGTGTGTGTGTGTGTGTGTGTGTGGTCGGTCCTAGAGGAAACAGCAGGCCGAGGAGCAACAAAAGCACGGAGCACAGACAGGAAGCCAGTGCAGTTCACCAGTTCAGATCTGAACGAAGACTTTGTGTTTTTCTGTTTCGCTGCTTGCACACACACACACACACACACACACACACACACACACACACACACACACACACACACACACACACACACACACACACACACACACACACACACACACACACACACACACACACACACACACACACACACACACACACACACACACACACACACACACACACACACACACACACACACACACACACACACACACACACACACACACACACACATTCTGATGTGGTGTGTGTAATTACGCAGATGAGAATGGGAAGGTTAAAGAGGGAAGTCGGAGAAAATCCTGCGTAAATGCTGACTTGACTTTGTTGTGCTCTGAATAACAGGATGCCAAGTCTCCTTTTCTCTCTACTGTGTGTGTGTGTTAACATTCTTGTTCTTTTATCTCCGGGAGATTATTTGCATCTGTGCCCACGATGTTACCCTCTTACACTTTTAAACACCAACAAGTGGTCACGATTTTATACTTACTTTTGACTCTGGAAAGGTATAGAAAATAAATAAATGTCTGTTTACCTCTGGGTTTCAGATGCATTTAGAGCCAAAACAAGCCTGTATGAAAGAAGCTCTATCTAGGACGAGTGGTGCAGATCCAGACGGCAACCAAAAACCAAGGAAGAGGCCTAAGCTGCCTGTAGATATGATTAACAACTCTTATTTTACAAGTGACTCTACGCTGCTTTTCATTGCATTTGTACAAATTGATGCCTCTAAGGTGTTTACGATGCAGCTTTAGAACAACACCTTTGTTCATGGGAGTGTTGTCCACCAGAGTAACACACCTGAGCCAGATGCTGAACGCTGCGTAATACTGACAAGCTTTCACAACTCTAGAAAGATAACCATCTTATAGCTAGTTTGTGACCGCAGGTTTTCTGTAGAAATCTGGTGGTTATATGACGGGGATGTTTGGTCAGCGCAGCACCTCGTACCAGGCGTTGCAGCAAGCAGCGAGCAAAAGTTTGCAACTGTTTTGACGTCATACTAAAAAGGATGAATGAGTTGCATTTTTCCATTAAGGGAACCTGCTGCAGCCTTTTTCTCTGGAGTTCAGTTTGGACCAATATCTTTTTAAAAACAACCATTTTCAACCGATATCCCACTACATTCGACCCAATTTTATTTTCAGGCGTCTTTGTACTTTCAGACATCTGCAGAAATGAGAAAAGCCCTGAGATTCTTCGATTTTCAGACCTCCTCCACACTTCCTCTCATGTGCTTTGACACATGCACTGATATGAAACTTGTAATGCTGAAACGTTGAGACCGAAAACTCGTCTAACACTGGAAAGTATAAATGTTGCCTCTCCTTTTTGTGGCTTTTCTAGCCTCTTTTCATACCTCTTTCATAGCCTTTCTAGCTTGTTTTGCTATTCTTTGCAATACTTTGGATTAAAAGACAGCGTTACAAAGCTGCTGTCAACTATTTTAAGTGCAAACTTTTTATTATTTTGTTAATGCAAGTCATAATGTTGCTGTTGTTGATAGATACTTTTTCATTGAATCCAATCTGCAAATGTTTTGTGAATTAAACAACTTTATTATAAATTCACAATTTGATTGTGATCGATTGCCCTCCTGATTTAACTCTGCTCAGTCTTAAAAAGACCAAAGTTAAGCTGCTCTCGCAAGCCCCAACACTCGTTCCTGCACGACAGATAAGTCCCCTCTCAAAGGTTTAGTGTAAATACTGAACTTGACTGATGGATGTGATGACGGATAATGTCCAGGAATATTATACATATAAAAGTCTGAGCGTGCCCTGGGCTGCACGGCCAGAAATACGAGCAAACGCAGGGTCAAAGTTATAAAAGACCAAACTCAAATGGTCGCACACAAACAAGCGCACACATGCACTGGTCGGTCCATACCTTCAGAAACTCTCGGGCTAGTATTTGCAAACACATACCTTCCTAAAAGTAAACATCCAGCAAACAGCAAAAACAGCCAAGTGTTAAATATTTCCACTCAGGATCTCAGACGGTAAGAGCTGTGGGAGGGGAGGCGGACATGGACGATGAGGGCTGCAGTCAGGAACATTTTTGTTCCCCCTCAGAAGAAAAATCCTGCATTTAACAACCCACTTATGTCAAACATGAATGTAGTTTCAGCAGTGAAGTGCCTACTGGGAGGGATTCATGTCAACAGATGTAGACATTTGTTGATTAGGTTACAGTTCACGGAAACAATATTTTAAACCTCCTTCTATACCTGCATGCCTTCAGTGTGTGATGGAGTGAACCAATAAATTAATGAAAACATACAATCTACTAGTTATTTTACAAGAATAATCAATAATACTGTGTATAAATGTGTTCGGAGCCATAAAAGAGATATTTATAAATCATTACATTATAGTCTTATTTCAAACTCACTGTTTAACCTTAATTTGCATTCTTCGTGTCTTTAATTCAGTCCATTTAAAGTAAGAAAAAAAAAACACGCCACTGTGTATAATGTGCAAACGCAGAGAGCTGAATTTGCTCAAATACGTGCTGTTAAGCCACAATGTTTCTGGGAAACTGGAACTTTTGAGCAAGTTACATCAGTTATAAGAAAAAAAAGAAGCTTTCAAAGAAAAATAAATACCACACCTCCTGTAAAACACGTAGTAAGTTCAGTAACTTTTCGGGTCTGCTTCCCCACACCTCACAGAGGGGACCTCAATCTGTGCGGAGGAGGAAGACTATGATGGCGCTCTGGCGTCAAACGTCCTGCCCAGCACCAGGAAGAACATCATGGGTCTTCCAGAGCAGACAGCTAAAAGCTCCCAGAAATGAGTGATATAAAAAGAAGATGGACCGTTCCGGAACAGCCTTCTATGAGGCTGGTGAACATCTACGGAGAAGGGATCCTCGTAAAACGTGGAAACACTAGGAAGAGTGGGCGGAGATTCCTGCTGGCAGACGTGACAGGTGCACCTCATTTTCTCCAGGTTGTTATAGCCACCATCATTTTTGTCCACGCTGTTTTTGACCCCATTTGTTTTCTTTTGCAAATTACTCAGTTGAAATAAAAATCAAAACCATGGCAGGTTTGTGTTAAATATGGAATAAACAACGATGGAGGTATTTCACTTTGGTCAGTTTCAAATGATTCCAAAGATAGCTGTGAGATCTTTGACATTTCAAGTCTGGATAATCTGCTTTTCTTTTAATACTTTAACGGAGATAACATGAGTGAACGGAGGCGCTCCGTTCTGAATCGTACAGCCGTGGAGGAAAACGGCAGAACGTCAACATGTGTGTGGTGTTTGGGTGAATCTCACCTGTTGTTTATACATTCCTTTAACTCTGTGGTCCAGGAGCTGACCTGCTGGTCGTTGTCGGTCTCAAATATCAGACTACCTCGATTAACCTGCAGAAACAAAGACGCTGCGCATGTTATACATTAAACAGGTGGCAAAGTGAACGTTGCCAAGCTCCAACAGAGCCTGGAGCTGGGTTTTAATGTCTTTCTACATTTTACAGCACACAAAAGAAAAAGCAGCCGTGTGGATATTAACACAAGTGCGGCCAGAACCTGCAGCAGCAATTTTGAATCAAAAAAAGTTCAGCATTTGTCCGAGGTGGCATGTTTGAATTCATATTTAGCTGAAGCCCACCACAGTATGCACCTTCTCCTTTTGTCTACATATACAGGACTGTCTCAGAAAATTAGAATATTGTGATTTTCTGTAATGCAATTACAAAAACAAAAATGTCATACATTCTGGATTAATTACAAATCAACTGAAATATTGCAAGCCTTTTATTATTTTAATATTGCTGATCATGGCTTACAGCTTAAGAAAACTCAAATATCCTATCTCAAAAAATTTAATATTCTGGGAATCTTAATCTTAAGCTGTAAGCCATAATCAGCAATATTAAAATAATAAAAGGCTTGCAATATTTCAGTTGATTTGTAATGAATCCAGAATATAATGACATTTTTGTTTTTTTAAATTGCATTACAGAAAATAAAGAACTTTATCACAATATTATAATTTTCTGAGACAGTCCTGTATATCTATGGTTAGTACCTTAAAAATGGTAACAATGTTCTTGAGAGTATATATGCATTTTAATCGTGCAGCAGATGTTGGTTGTTTTTTTTTTTTTGCGTAGGTGTGCGAAAGTGAATGTGTCACAGTACGAACCTTTAAAACAAATGTGTTTAAGTTGTCGGGCATCTCCAGCCGATTGCAGCGACGGACTTCTTGGATATCTGAGCAGTGAGTCGTCAGTTTGGGACTGGAGGCCTAAAAGCACAAACACAAACACAAATGAGGACATTCAAATTGCCCAACAGATGAGATATTAACGTCATCACGTTTTACGGACAAAGATAAAGAAACACAGAATGAAGAGTCATCCCCCGTCACGACCTCGGAGTTCTGCAGGAATCGAGCTCACATAAGGTTGAAAATTCATGAAGGGTGTGAAGAAACGCGTCTTATGTCCCCTACTTTCCAAACACAAGTGGCGTTGCCAAAATAAAGTTTCAAAATAAAGAGTGGCGAGCAGCTGTGATGTATATTACTTTAAAGGTTAATGAATTGAGCTACAGATGCCACAGAACACAGTTTATCCATGTGTGCAACAAAGATACTGTTAACTGTTTTTAGACGTGATTAATGAGAAGCAGATGGCCTGAGAAGCAGAGGCTGCTTCTCTCTGATGTGCTTATTGGAGCGTGTGTGTGAATGTGCCATATCCGTGCATGTGTGCGTGGGTGCGTGTGCAGCATGAGAGTATGAATCCTCTAAAGCCTGCCTGAGTGAAAGAAAAAGTAAGTGAGTGTTGAGGATGACTGGCGCTCTGATGGCGGGGCTCCAAGGCCAAACTGTGCATATGAATAAAGCCAGACGAGAGATGTATCGTGGTGGCTGTTGGACTTCAAGCCAAAAAAAAGGGTGAAAAGTCGATCGACAAAACCAACAGTGGCCCAGTCTTTCATACATTAATATCAGTGGAGAATGGATGCTCTTTAAAGTCACGGCCCACAGAGTTAAACACGAAACCCAGCTGGATGGAACGACAAACACGTGCACTCAACCTAATCAACAACACAACCATGGAGGGCGTCCAAAACCCAGATACAACCAACCAGAGCTCTAAGCATGAACACACACACACACACACACCCACCCACACCCACACACACACACACACACACACACACACACACGGATGATTCGACCATGTGCAGCAGCCTGTGGCGCGGAGGGTCAGAAATCCCCACTGAAACCAAGCCCGGGCGACGGCTGATAGAAACGCGTGGAGACAGAGAGTCAGCCGCTATTACTAAAGTTTAACAACTACTGTGTGTATGTGTGTGTCATATGTGTCAACAGCATGTTTGTACAAACATTGACCATTATTCAGTTTGACAGCAGAGGTGTCAAGTAACGAAGTACAAATACTTCGTTACCTTACTTAAGTAGAAATTTTGGTTATCTGTACTTCACTGGAGTAATTATTTTTCAGACGACTTTTTACTTTTACTCCTTACATTTTCACGCAATAATCTGTACTTTTTACTCCTTACATTTTAAAAACAGCCTCGTTACTCTATTTCATTTTGGCCTTTAAAAAAAAACTATCCAGTTAAATTGCTCCATCCGGATAGAGTGAATTTGGTTGTGGTTGTTTCAGATGTTCTTGTCCAGTTTTGTTCTTACATCCGTTCCCTCAGATTCCTGCAACTAAACTTGGATGTACATTCCAATAAAGGTTAGGATAAATGATAACATGCCTCTGAAGTTTGACTTTTTGCACCATTACAATACTTATAGGGAACTAGTCATCATATCTGCTGCTCTCTGAAACACATGTTAATGCTCAATAGTACACATATATGGTTCTTTAATATATTTGCATTATACTAAGATCATTCATTTTCAATGGCTTTTGTCCTTAATGGATTTTTTCCCCCCTTTCCCTACTTTTATACTTTTACTTGAGTAAAAAACTTGAGTTGATACTTCAACTTCTACAGGAGTATTTTTAAACTTTAGTATCTAAACTTCTACCTGAGTAATGAATGTGAATACTTTTGACACCTCTGAGCATTTTTCCAAAACAGTGTGTGTGTGTGTGTGTGTGTGTGTGTGTGTGTGTGTGTGTGTGTGTGTGTGTGTGTGTGTGTGTGTGTGTGTGTGTGTGTGTGTGTGTGTGTGTGTGTGTGAATGTGGGTCTTTGATGCTTTTTTTTTTTTTTTGGCGTAAAAAATAAGTTTGGGTCCGGACTTTTGGATCCACAAAAAGGTGTTGCTTGTCTTTCAATCCAAAGCTGTTATATTTATATTCTGGCTTCATTGAGAAAAATGTGACCCAAGCTAAAATGGCATGATGTAATACAAGTTGTCTGAAAGGAAATTTGACGTTGCGTCTCTCCTTGGCTCTGAATTCAGGCTGCAAGCTCATTTAAAGTGGACCGAAGCAACGGGAAAACTGTCCATCTTTATGCTAAATATGAAAGCTCCATTTCTTTCTTGGAAATCATGGACAGAGACGACATACATTTCCAGGTTTCTCTATAAATACAGAATTTAAAAGCCCCTGTCAGAGCTGCATTAATACCAGGAGGGGGGGACTTGGGTGTCAAATAACAGCATCTCAACATTTTGCATAAATGGAATTGTATGAGAACACAATATATGGAATGAAAATGATCTTATAAAATGAAAAAAACATCAGCAGATGCAACAGTTGCTGGAGTTTGTGTAATGTGTTAAATTCCCCTGAAATGAATGATGAAATAAAGCTATGTTTTTGTAGCCTGGCAAACAATTCCTTCATTTCATTTCTTCATTTCAAAGAGTTACTCAGCTTTTTCTGTGTTTTCTAGGCAACAGTACCAACACTCAGAAGAGACTGCCCGTGGATGAACACAACCATAAACACAGGAGTGCACATAACTGGTAATCGAGGTCTACTGCATGTTTTAGACGTTTCCCTGTTCGAACACACCTGATTCTAATTACGTGTCACCATCAGCGTGTCACCAAGGTCTAAGCATGTTGGGTAATGACACAGCCTTGTCTATCAGGGCGTGTTGAAGCAGGAAACCTCTAAAACATGCAGTAGACCGGCCCTCGAGTACCAGTTATGGGCACCCCTGCCTACACAGCCAATCAGAGAAGGATGTGATGGAGCTACAGGACTGTCTCAGAAGATTTGAATATTGTGATAAAGTTCTTTATTTTCTGTAATGCAATTAAAAAAACAAAAATGTCATACATTCTGGATTCATTACAAATCAACTGAAATATTGCAAGCCTTTTATTGTTTTAATATTGCTGATTATGGCTTACAGTTTAAAATTAAGATTCCCAGAATATTCTATTTTTTTGAGATAGGATATTTGAGTTTTCTTAAGCTGTAAACCATGATCAGTAATATTAAAATAATAAAAGGCTTGCAATATTTCAGTTGATTTGTAATGAATCCAGAAAGTATGACATTTTTGCATTACAGAAAATAAAGGACTTTATCACAATATTCTAATTTTCTGAGACAGACCTGTATATTGGTTCTTTTGAATAGTGGCTTGAATAGTGTGTAGCCAACCCCCACCCCACTGCGATTGGTTCGGTACATCCTGTACCAATGAAAACATCTGAGAGTGGAAAAAGGTGCCACATCCATTTCATGAAAGAGAATTTTCTACACAGTGAATGGGCAATGTTTAAGAGGAATATAACGCAATAGTCATCATTGTAATATAACCATTTAGTTGAAGAATGTGGCATCTAATGACATTGCTATATTTAACCAATAAATGATTAATGTGACACCCCACTAACCCTCCAAACAAACACGGCACACAGTGGAAGCTGACAAGCTGAAACCCTGTGGGTCAAACAAATGCAAGAGAGCAGAACAGAGGGAAAAAAATAAAATAAAGCAAGTGTTGGGGGCAAGGAGGATGACAGGGCGGCAAAAGGAAACAGACGAGACAGTGAAAGACGGCGTTGGGTGGGAGAGATGGAGAGCAGAAGAAAGAGCAGGGAGGAGAGATTCCAGGGCTTTGTGCACAGGATGAGTTTGAGTCTTTGTGACAGTATGTGAGCCTGAGGAATGTCTGTGAAAACCCTACACACCCACACACATGAAAACAGACAAGGACACACACACACACATGCACGCGCACACATACATCAAAATACGACATGTGTCCTGCTTCAAATCTCTTAATGGTCTGTTTTTCAACCACGGTGTCTAAAATTATCAATTAGAAACACGATTATGCAAAAAGAAGAGGGATGTGACTCATTTAGTGACATCTGATTCACTGAGTGAGGAACTGATCAGAAGTCGTACTAAACTGCTGCCGCAGCTGAATTTTAGACCAGGATGTTCAGAGAACACTATGTTTGCTGTTTCAGATTCACAGAAGAACCTTCTTATAACTTTGGAAAAAAAAAAAAAAAAGACGGAGATTGGTGAAGCCTTAAAGATTGAATCAACAAGATATTCTAAGAAGGAAGGTGCATACTTGTAGGAAAAGCCCCCAAAAAATACTAATAAAAAACACACTAGGAGCCCAAAAATACTTGCCACTCCTCCCAGAGGCAAAAGTCATCAGACTTCAACTGATGGGTTCACAGACTGGGTCAGCCTTAATCTTTTTATTTACTTTTTTCACTTTGCTTTGAGCAGCAGCCTTTTTCCAATTATCTTAATCTAGTTTTACTGTTTTGATGGGTGATCTTGCTTTCTGTTATTTCTCATTATTGTTCTGACTCAACTTACCTGAAATCTGCTCTTTCTACAGCATTTTTGCCTGACTTGGTTGCACCTGAGCCCGTCTATTCAGATAAAGGGTCTGGGACAGCCCTGATAGTTACTTGACTGCACAAGAAGATGCAAATCTCGGGCTGCATGGACGATCTGTGTTGTACACTGTGTGTTTCTGGTCCGAAAACTAACTATTAAATCATCTTTTGTGTTTTACACAAAGTCACCTTTACATTTTGGACTATATTCCCACTCAGTGCAGCCAGAGACATAACAAGGGTTTGGGAGCCGACACACTGTAATAAACCTTTTTATTGCTTTGTTAAATTTTTTAGGTCAAGAGGTTAATCAGTCAAGTGAGATAACCAGCAGGGGATAACCATAACTTCAGTCGAATTCACAAGTGTCGAGTTATAACTTCATGGTCATAACAACACCGGATGTGCGACAGCTACTCTCCCTCTGTGTGTGCGAATATCTGAGTTGAGTGACTCATTGAGAGGATTTTTTTTGTTTGTGTGCGAATGTGAATGAGTTTCTGACTAGAAGGAGAGTCTTGGAGGAAGCGTTCAAGTCTGTGGAGGGGGGGGGAAAAAAAAACCTAAAAAAAAAGGAAAACCTTCAGCAGATGTCTGACTCGTTGAGCAACAACACAACAGACCTGATTTCTGTGAATCAGCTTCATCAGGGGATCGTGCTCAAGCTCCCATTACATTTGCAATTACTGCACACTGTGGTCTGCAGTACTCCCTCCAGGAGACGCATGCAAACCCACCGTCGACACACTTTTACAGTGTTCCCTTTACAAAACCTGTGTGTACGCGTCGGCATTTATGAAATGAAATGTTCAGGGTAATAGTGTTTAAAGAGCAGCCCTCCTCAGTTCTCATCTGTTCTCTTATCAATCAGTCTCATGAGTAAAAGAAGACCAGACCCCGAGATGAAACGGTTGGGATTTATTGCTGAGAAGCAAACAAAGTACACACCTGTTAGTAGTGGTAACAGCACAGTCTGATGTTGCACATCAGAGACGGAGCAGACCCGACACGTCCTTGCCGGCGCTGCCTGCCGTCATCCTACATGTACAGTACCTTCTGGGCTTTTATACAAAGCTTTGAGTGGAGCGATAGGGTACTAATGCCAATAGTTGCTGTTGTGCTGCAAAGATCATGGTCTAGGGTGCGGTATTCTTATATTTTACTGAAATGTTATAACATCTTTCCCCAAAATTCAGTCTTCAGACACCTTGGCATGTAATTCTGATGATATTTAGTTGTATTTAAAGTATTTGGCTTTGTATCAGTGTGGAGTAAATTCACGTATGAGTGGTGTAATACATTATATTGGAGATCTGCGCATTATTTTGACTTCTGAGACTAAACAGATCCCTAATAAGGATTAATGTGATGATGATAACGGCAGGATAATGATGATAAGTTGCAGGCTTTTAAGGACACCCTACTACAAGTTATTCCAAACACTAAAACCCCATCATCATCATCGTCGTCATCCTCTTCATCACGATCATCTGTAAAGTATTTAGCTGATGTGATCTGCTCACTAATACTGTGACTCCACACTGTCTTATGATTTTACTCCAACATCTTTTCATACTGACTCAACTTTCACTTCTTTGTTTCTACTTCAAACACACGCAGACCAATATCATGAATGTGAAACATAAACACGCAACTGAGACAATACAACCTACATCCTGGCTTATGAATCTCTGAATCCGAACAGCTTTTCAAATGAGATTTAGCATAAAATCACTCAAAAATCTGTCATATAGTCTTCAGTCAGTCAGTAACCCCGATTGTTGTAGATTTGATTTTTTTCCCCTTGCATACTTATGGGCTGTACTTGACTTCCATACGAATTACTTCATGACACTATCTTTGGCAAATTGTTGGCAAAAGTCCTGTTTTTCAAGTGCCCTTTTAACACCAGGTCAGATATTCAGTACTATGCAGAAGTGTTTGTTACCCCTAGCCTTTAAAACCATCTATAGTTATTTTTCAATCTCTATATTAAGATACAGAGAATAAATTACATTAATTGGGATTTCATTATTCGGCTTGGAAGACAGGTTCCTGTACGTTCTGTTTGCATCTTAAAGAGACTAGATGGTAAATATGGAGATCCTGAGTTTGAAAAGTACTTTCAAACATCAACATTTTACACCAAACCCGGGGGATTTGATTCACTGTAACCACTTTTACTGGGATCTTTGATTCAAAAGGAAAGGTACCCCTGCATCAGCCTTTTTACTTTTTGATTAATTTCACAATTAACCTTCAGAATATTTTGTTGATAAACATAATAATAAAATAAAAACCAAACAACCTTGAGGTTATGCATGTTGATTGCGGCAAATTCCTCACACGAGTTTATGTAGAAGGCAGCAGAAGGAGTGAACACTTGATGTCAACAGAGCACAGAGAGACACGTCCACAGATGCAACCATGCAACTTCTCACCCACACAGTCACAAAGACATCTACAGCTTAAGCACACACACACACATGCACACACGCACGCACACGGGTGACACACAGGATGTTTGGAGTCCAAAACGATCTTCTCAGGGTCCCTTTTTTTAAGGCCGTCGCCACGGCAACTGACTGACATTCCTCTATCCCTCTGAGGGTCACCAAAGCCAACACTGTCCGGGGTGTGTGTGTGTGTGTGTGTGTGTGTGCATGTGCTGGACTGACATAAGACTCTGTAAGGTTACCAAACTGATCTCTAGATGGATTTTGGAATGTGTGAACCTCCACCCCACAGTCTCACACACACACACAGAGACAATTTAAAGACTCGGAGCAGCCCTCATGAGAGGAGGACATGACCTCGATCACAGCAACATACTGACATCTGTCTGTACTTCCCCGGGTTTTAAGTTGGGATCATTGATGCTTTTGTTTGCTTTTATTTTTTTGGTGAATATTTCAGGGATACGCCTCATCATTATTATGTTCTTTTTCTTATTTCTAGCGCCCAAAAACAATAAAATGCTCATTCATAAGTAATTTTTGTCCAGGCAAAGCCTTATTATTATTATCATCATTATTAATATTGCCGAAATCTGTAACATTCTCAAAAACCATATTAGCCAAGTTTCAAGTCAAATTCTGCTAAAATATACCATAAAAATAAGCAACATACAATGCAAACAAACTTCCTTTATTTACAGCTGATGCTGCTATTTTTCCACTAGACCAGTGCAATAGAAACTATACTTGATGGTGCAGTAATAAATGTAAAACAGTTGGAAAAGGCACAAATTTTAAAAATTGAGGAAGATAATAGTGTTGCAATCATTTGTACAAAAGTCTCTTTTTTATTTACATCATTATTTATTTGTTAAATCTGCTTGCTTTGACTCCATATCGCAGCTTTCCTTTGTTGAAACTTTTTGGACCGACTGCAAAAACTTTCCAACTCAGCATTTTCACCATTTTTCATATACCATCATTTCTGCTTTTTTCTTTTGCACAAACATAAAATGCTTAACAGGATGCAACAATTGCATGATTTATTCCAGCTGGATTTACATTTGTTAAGAAATTCAGTTCTCACAGTTGCTGGGAAGAGTAATTATATATATAAATATATATATATATATAAAAAAACACATTCCTGAAGTTTTATACAATCATCAATGAAAGAAGGAAATGGGGCAATGAAGAAATTATCCAAACACAGATTTCACACTTTTGGGTGTGGTTTAAATTATATCAGTTGACAACAATTAAACAAACCGGCCCTTTAACCGTTTGACTTTGCGCATATCACTGGATAGGTTTTACAGATCTAAATAAAGCTTGGCTTGAAACTCTTGATATGAAAAAAAAAGTGTCTCTGTTGAGATGTTTTTACAACATCTGCACATGCAGTTAACAGCAATGATCTGCTGCAGCTGCCATTGTTTTCACCTTTCCACTCGGCTGCTAGACCCCACCACCTGTTGTTTGTGTCGAGCAGATAAACACGACTGCGGTCCTGCTTCATAGCTGGTAGGACCAAAATAAATACTCTAATCCTAACTCGCTCCAACTGTAGTGTGGGGAGAATTTTATTCAGAAAGCAGGAAAATAAAATTATAAATATTAAGAAAAGAAGAAGAAGAAGAAAAGAAGCTGAAAACCCCCACATAACAGCAGCTCCGGCAACCAAATAAAATATCTAAAATGGACTAAAATGGAAACGTATCTAAAATCAGCTTCTGCATTTTGGGTCTTGGCTGGTCTTTTCAAATAGGTTAAAGATTGACTGCCATTACTCAACATAAACATTCTTTTAGGGTTATTTGATGCACTTCATCCTTCAGGTGAGTTATTTTACACCAAATGCAAGATTAAAAAAAAAAAACAAGAAAAACTCTACTTTTCTAGCTTATTCTACGTGTACACAGAGTATGCAACCAGAAGATCACTAGAACTGATCACATTCAAAATAAGCTCTATCTGTGGCATCATGGAGGATGTGGGGAACACACACACGCAAACATGCACGCACACAAACACACACACACACGCGGAGAGCAGTAGTCATGGGGTTAACAACACTGATAGAGATGACTGTGTTCTTGGAAACCCGTCAGAAGCTGTCACTGACAAAGCCTATGAATAAATGTGTCACTTATTGCGCTGCCCTCCTTCCATACTTCTCAGAAATACTGATATATAAGCCAAATATGAAAACGTTAAGACAGTACACACAAATTCATAGAACTGGAAACAGTTCCTCGTAAATGAATTAGCTGCGGCTTTGCACGCAAGAACGGACCAATTAGCAAACCTGACAGAGAAGAAAATTAAAAAAAAAAAAAAAAAAAGAGTATGGAAAGAGTGTGAAAAAAGGATCAAGTTATGTACTGTATTATGAAAGGATGATAGAAATAAAGACCTTAAGGTGAAGAGTAACCTCAGAATTGAAAAAGGGTGTACATTTATTGCTTCATTCAACAACAGAGGCACAATTACAAGTTAGTTATGAAGCATATACATTTGTTACATACAGTATTTTACTATCTCAGTCAGTGGGTTAGGAAACCATAGAAGAGCCACGTAAAACTGTATACTTCTGCAGGAAAAAAAACAACCTTATCTAAGCCACAGAGAAGCCTTCTGCCATCATCTTTCCTCATGCAAATATGCAAATGCAAGTATACATGAAAGCCACTGACATCAAGGTCCGTGAAATAGTTTTATTAAGGGCTAGTATCTACTGAAACAACTGTTTTCTTTGTAATTAAAATGAAATGTTTTAAACATGATGCACCCTAGACTCAATGTTCAACTCCACTCTAGCACTGAGATAATAACATTGTAGTAATGACACCCGGAGGTGCCTTGTGGAACTGTCACAGTCTTCATGATTCCAGGGTGCTCTGATATACAGTATGGTGTGAAATGTCACAATGGTCCTGACTAGCAACGCAGAAAATCAGACAAACTTATAAGCACAGGTTTAACTCTCTGTGGAGGGACATCTGTTTTTATGAAAGACATAATTTTACAATTTCATAGAGATAAAATAGTCAGCTTTTGGGTCTTACAACTGATGCAATATTCTGAATAATTCCTTCCTCTCATGCACCTCTCATATCCGAGTCTGAAACCCACAGAAACAGATCTGCTTACACAAAAAGAGAGGAGAAATAAAGATTGTGCGATATAGAAGCTTGCATGTCTGTCTGTGTACCACAAATCCTCAGCACATACAGTAAGTGCACATGCAAGACAAAGCATGTGTCAGTTATGGGTGGGTGGGTGTGTGTGATGGTCAGTTAAGGGTGTGTTATGTGTCCAGTAACTGTGCACAAGTGGAAAACGCTAATAAACGTATTCTCACTGGCAATTAACACATTTCTACTTAGATACAGTCCAGGCATTATAATTGTGCTCTGTTCTTTGTGTTAATTATCTTTCTCTGTTCAAAGTTCCTGAACAAAAGCTTGAAACTGGACTTCAACCCTTACATTGACCACATGGAGAGAAAACTCTTGTTATAACACAGGGGAAAGGAAAAAAAAAGAGTCACTAATTGTTTCGAAGCAAAACGCAGAGCACAGATAATGGATGAATGCTAGCTGTGCCTAGCTCTGTAATGGAAACCAGCCTGAAAAGCTGCCCAGGAAGAATGGAGGGAGGGGGTTGTGAGTCACACTGAAACTGGCTAGAAAAGCTAAGACTGATGGAGAGTAGAGAAGCAGATATTCCTAGCATTTACATCAGTTCAAGGTTTTTAAAGAGCATGCAGTATTAAAGCGTCAAACTATGCCAGCAGAGAAATAAATGACTACTAATAAGCATAAATAAATCAATCTTTAGTGTTTAGTCTATATAATTGTCAAAAACATTGAAAACCTGGCATCAAGAATCTCCTGAAGGCCTCGCTAGTTTGTTAAGTATGTTTTTGTACTTGGTGTACAAAAACAAGATTAAGAAATTTGCTTTGCTTTTTACAGGAAAAAAGAACAATCCAAATCTGAATGAACAAGCTTGACTCCTGTTTAAAAATGATTCCATGATTTATATAGTTTCTAACAAGAACAACATCTTCAAACAAAGTGACATGTCATTCATGTTCTAACATACACACATTCATCGCAATTCATTCAGATTTTGGTCACTGCATCACAGCTCCAGGTGAAACATACAAGGAAACTGATTAACCGACTGTTGATGGTTGAGTCCACAAGAGCAGACAAGAGCTCGATAAAGAGCTGAAGAGCTGATCCGTTCATTTGAATCAGGTGTGTTGAAGCAGGGAAAGATCTAGAACATACAGAGCAGTGGTTGCAGTGGTTAAATAACGTTTTGCCAACGTTTTGCTCCGTTTAATCCAAAAGATGACTTTTTATGGTCAAGCAGCGTAAGACTTGAGATATACTTGCAGTTCAGACCGCGTATGCATCATGGCCGCCACGCGTTTCCAGCATTCATTTGACGCGTCGACGTGCACTTTCTCAAAAAGACACTGAATGCGTATGCGACCTGCAGTTATCACTCTGGTCCCGGTCAGATACCAGCTGGCCACAAGTGACGACGCGGAGGTCGCTGGCGCCGTTTCCTTTGCCGAGATTGCAACCAAAGCAATGTTATAATCTCCTACATCATCCAATGGTGTCATGTAAACTTGTTTGTTGTTCTAATCTGCTACAGCTACTACCGCTACTACTACCTCTACTACTAAATATTTAATCACTTTTCCAACTGTTGCTCTGCTTACTGCCCCCTATCGGTCACCGCCGGTACGACGCGTTCTCCTCGCGTGCTACGCGAGCGACGTTGCGGTTGGTCGTGCACGCGAACGGATGTGAACGGACGCGAACGCAAGCACCAACAGCAAATATATCTGGGCTCTAAGTGTTGCAGGTATTAACGAGACATCCTTTGATAATGCTCACACCTGCGCCAGTTGTGCTTACTCAAACCATGACATAGTGATGCTTGGTAACGTAATGTTTGCAGGTATGCGCATGTGTCGCGAAATAGGTGTGAGTGTGTTACTTTGTTCGAATGCTGATGAAGAAGAAAAAAGAGGCCGAGAGAAGACGGTTAGACCTGGGTGTTGCACTGCCAAGGGGCTTTCCATGCGCTACTCAGCAAGTCATGTGCACTGGCACTGTGGTTGTAGGTGGCTTGCACACACACACACACGCACAAACACAAACAGAGGCTAGAGACCCGCAAAGAGGTGATGACGGAGATAAAAGCACACATGCGATGCATGAATAATCAAATATTAGTAATCACCAAAGAAAACCAATGAAGCCACATGATGGCCACTTCGTCTGATTTTTATTTAATGTCAGCAGAAAAGAGAAAAACAGCGTTACAAATTCTTCTGCAAAAGAAGACACTGAAGGGAAAAAGATCTGACAAACATCTTGACCACATGACTCTAACCACTCCACTTCCTTTAGATGTTTCTCTTGATTTTTGTCACACTGAAACACTCACAAGCAAGCACACATGCATTTTAGACTGTGTATGATAAGTTTTTCCACTCTGTCTGAGAATGTTTCCTGAAGACTTGATTCAAACAAATACATACAAATTTGACAAATGGCGTGTAAATGTAAATGTTCTACTAGATTTCCTGTCTACTGCGTCGACTTAAACTCCTCTGCTTTTCAGTCCATAATCTTTTTCATTTTTTGCCATTAGCAAGCATTCAGTCCATTTTGACACCACATCTGTATCTTTAATCCATGTTAGGGCTGGGCGATATATCGAGATATTTATATATATCGATATATTTTCAAAAGCGATATGGTACAAGACAATATCGTTTATATCGATTTTTAATTTTTTTTTTTTTTTTTTTTTTCTTTTTTACATTTTTTTTTTTTTTGATTTTGATATAGCTTATTTTGTGACAAATTGACTTGAATGTTTTATTTGAGATTTGCACAAATGTTTTGTTATTTGCACAACTGTCAACCTCAGTGGAAAAGTCTGCCTGTTACTGTCTACATTGTATTAATTGCACAGTGTATTTTAATGTAATTGTTATGCAGGAAAGGGATATTTGTTTTATTTTATTCAAGAAGCATTTTTATTCTATATATGCAGGCAGTTTATTTTTATTTCATTTGTTTTATACATTTTGATATTGTGCAGACCACTGTTAACAAAGGAACCTGTGTGACATTTGGCACGAGGCTTTGTATTAAAACTGACTGTTTTTTTAAGGGTTTGCCTCAGAAAAAAATGAAGCTAACAGAGATGCTATGCTATAATGCTTTGGGGGAAACTCCAATTATGGCACAGAAAAAATATCGAGATATATATCGAGTATCGCCATTTAGCTAGAAAATATCGAGATATGACTTTTGGTCCATATCGCCCAGCCCTAATCCATGTATTCTCTTTTTCTCCCCTCCATCATCCTTGATGAAGCATCAACCTATGAAAGGTAACCATAATTTCTTTATTAACTCTGAGATCTCAGGTTTTTTTTTTTTTTTTGTTTTTCAATGTATTTACCCTTCATTTATCCAGGAAATGTCCCATTGACATACAAGATCTCTTCTTCCAGATTCCTGGTCAAGACAGCACACTTATGTTTCATATATAAGACAGGGTGGTTCCCATGCCTCATTTTCCTCCACAACTTTATATTTCCTTGACAAAAATCACCCAGAGGGCATTCAGACGGAGACCAGAGACACCTTACTGGCATCCTTAGGATTCAAATTCCAAAACTGTCCCCCTGGGCTATGTCTTGATGCCACAACAGCTTGGGAGAAATGTCACTCCTGCAATATAAGCTCCCAGCTCCATGTTCCTGCTTGTACAATTCTTTCCCTGTGTGACTTTACCCATAATAAAAGCACGTCTGACTAAAATAAAACATTCTGACAGTGTATTATGGAACCAGGCTCGACAGTAATGGCTCTCCTCCCTCCAACATGTTATGCTCTGCTCTGTCCCTGTTTTTTCCCCAAAAGAATAACACAACACCAGGTGAAAAACAAGAAAAGCAAAGGAAATATCCTGATCTGTAACTCCATTGTTACTTTTTTGTGTCCAAAGGTTACAGGACAAAACCTGGGCCAATCCTCCACAGGTTGGAGAGAAGAGACAAAACTCTAGTATGGTCTGTTAGTAGGCCTGTGTTGAAAAAAATCGATTGCCCAATTCTAAATCGATTCTCATATTAATTCCTAAAAATCGATTCATTTATTTATGTTTTTTTTTTTTCATCATTACATTACAACTTTTGGTTATTTTTTTGTTTACCCCCAAAAAAGGAATGTTTTGTTGGACACGAGAATAACTGGTGCCATGTTTTTGCCTTTAAATATATGTTTAAAGGTATGAAAACATTAAAGTTTTAGGTTATAATTGCATAAATTGTCTATATTTCATTACTTTATACAGTATATGTCTTGGGGTTACATTTGCAAAAAATGCTGAAAACCGAATGCTCAAAAATTAAAAACCCAAATAGACCGAAAATGGAACAAATAAAAACGGAATGTGGGAAAAAATAAAACCGATTTCATCCGTCTCTGTTTCCTCCCTGTATCTGTTTGGTAATTCTGACCCACACGATGTTTCTGAAAGCAGTTCTATCAGCATTCTGGGAGCTGATTGGTCCTTACAGCATCATTAGCTGCCAATACTTGCTGTTTAATCTCAATATAATACTAGTAGTAATATTTTGCATAACTACAGTCATATAATTCATGCAACAGCTCAAAAAATAGTTTTAATAACACTAACCCAAATCAATATCGGAATCGAATCGAATCTTGATAAATCGATTCTGAATCTTAAGAATCGGAATCGAATCTTGACATTTGAATCGATCCCCAGCCCTATCTGTTAGTATGTTGGTCAAACACATCATCGTACTTATACCTAAGGCAGCTCTCAGTTAGTTTTTAGCTGTGGCCATTCATCAAGTTTGGCTAAACAATGCAGTGTGAACACTTTCAATTATTACGGGTGATCAGTAGCATACATACAGACACACACTATTGGTAGTTATTAGAAAATATGTACCATTCAGAAGTAAAAGCCTTATAATACACATCTTTGCCATCATAGGCGGCCTCCCTAGACTGCCTTTCCTTTCATCACAGTAAGAATCCACCACCGAAGCATCACCACTTCAGGCTGATCTCTCTAACTCGGCAACGTCAAGGAAAGAACAAACACAAAATGTCACAAACGGTGGAAAAATGGGTTTTAAAATATCCTCAATTTTTAATCACACTGTGTACTTTAGCTGACCAGCAAACCAAAACCCAAAGATGATACATTTTCAAGTAGTTTCGTCCTTGAAAGCTTTTGACAAGATTTGGAGAGTATTTATCAACTACTGACAAAGTTGGGGGTGTTTGGTGGTGCAGTGGGTTAAGCAAGCGGCTCATAAACTGAGGCTACAGCCCTGCAGTGGTCGCAGGTTCGAATCCCGGCCTGCTCACCTTTGCTGCATGTCATCCCCATTCTCTCTCTCTACCCCCTTCCTGTCTGCAACTTGAATAAAGGGCCACTAGAGCCCAAAAAAATCTTTAAACAAAAAAACAAAACTACTGACAAATTCTATGACACACTGATCGTTGCCCTGATTTAGTTCCTTCAGTCTAGACGTTTCCATCCAACTAATTCTAGTAGCGTAGTTGGTCATTACATAACAGCATTTAAATGGAAAACCAGCCCTTATTCCTACCATACCCAATTGCAGATGTCATTTAGGCGACATTTACACTTGTACATTTGTGAGTGTGAGTGCATGCAAATGTTTCTAAAGGCTTTTTTTGTGTGTCCACACTAGACTACAACACCAATGTCTACAAATTGAAACAATTGCAGCAGAACGATCATTTTTGTATTACTTATTAAACTATTCTAGTACAGAAGTTGCCTGATTCTCTCCAACTGAGAATTTTGTTTTTAAATTTGATCAGATTGATATAATCTGTAATATTGGGGGTTGAACTTGTAATATTGGCTTTTCTGCTTATAACCAAGAATAGCTGAGATAAGTTCAAAAACAGTGACAGACCCGTTGATGTACAAAGGGTTTACAATACCTGAGGCATAATGTTCTTTGAAGCCTTTAATACAGTTAACAACCAATGTGTTCCTTTGAACTTTGTGGTTTTTACCTTTGGAGAATCTCTATGACTCAGTATTCCTGACAAGAGTCATTACTGCTGATTTCGCCTTCATACTGACAATGTAATCGGTCTTAATCCTCCAAATCCTCTTTTCATTCAAGTATGGTGTGTGAAAGCTTTTAATTAGGGAGAAAAAAGGGGGACAGAATATGGGATCAAACTTTATGAAGAGTGAACTTTCTAAAAATCCACCACTGACTCAAGCTTTATCATTTATGAGCCCTTGAATTAATTATGCCAGTAAGATCAAGAGCAAGTAAAATAGGCAAATTACACATTATAGCAAATACAATCCTGGCGTGAACACCAGAAACCTGAGTAAAGTTGTTTTTTTTTAGGGCAAGTAATAAAAATCTTTGCAGTTTAGTCATATTCTCTCAATGTTTTCACAGTGTCTCTGAGTTTTTAGATCCTTCCTTTGTGCCCACTTGCGCAGGAAATCTCTTGCCTGCTTTTGTCCAAAAAGCCTCGCTGTGCTTTCCCATGACTGTAAATGTTTTCATTCAACACCGGTGAACTCAGCTGTAACTCAACACCCTCCCTTGGCAGCTTTAGTTTTACATGCAGTTTACTATGTTAAGAAGGTACCGTGAAGAAACCCATTTCACAGAGTACAGCACGAGCCGTCCAGGTTATGGGTCTCGATGAGCCTTTGTCAATGTTTGCAATGATCCAGTTTGGACATATGGTGGAAGATCCATCAGGGGTTCGTATTAGCAATGGTTTGCTGTTTAATGTAAATGCCAGGGGCCAGAGACATAAATGATGGAGGCTGTGTGCACCTCAAGATTTCCTAAGACAAAGTGCACACAGGTTTTTGAAGCATTTGGATGTGATGAAAAGTAAACGCGAACAAGCTGACATAATGCAAAACAGCCAACTTCAATAGAAATGTGGTAATTTATTTATTTATTTTCTTAAATCTGATTTTGTTTCTTTTCATTTCTCTAGTTAGTTATTTGTGTTTGTGAAAAAAGCAGCTTGCAATATATCAAGCAACATCTTGGGGAAACAGTAGACAGTCCCCTATCTACAAAAATAGGGTACGTCTCTCTCACAGGAGGTTGCACGTTTCTCTGCCGCTGTACGTGTTTGAGAGCAGTGAGTAACAGCGCGGGTGAATGAGCTTTTTGCACATGTGTTGTCCTTGTGGTGACTCAGATGAAACATGTGAGGCAAAAAAAATTGTGATGTGACATTATAGCAATCTGATTAAAATAATGTCACAGTTATCTCATGTTCTGTATGTTATCATGTGAGAACTATACAAAATAAAACAAAAAAAAAAAATCAGCATAAACCATGCCATGAAATATCAGCACACCTTTATTCTCTTATTTAAAACTAAAAATACTCTTCATATATGTCCTGTTTTTTTTTCCACCTGGCCCAAACACAGAAGAAAGCATGTTAAGTAAGCTGATGAAGCAGCAGGGACGCCCAGTGACTTTATTTTATCTTTATCTGTATCTTAATTTTGTTTTTTTTTCATCTTCTCGTTTTTCCGTGTCTTGAAACTAAACACCAACCGCTCAGTGTTTAAGCATTCCTTGAACAGAGATGGATGAAATTTGTTGTTTAGACGACAAAGGCTTGCAGAATTAATCGATGGAGATAGCGAGCTTGCATTGCCACTATGTTGACAGAGGGGAATGTAGCAGAAATTTGAGTCCACTTCGTTGTAAAGTTGCCATTCGTGACGATCAGAGCTGAATAGGATCAATTTTTTGGCACACGGGTAGAGGGGTAACTCTTTCCTACTTGATACTAGTAATATCAACTAACTGTTTGTCCTGTGGCACGGAGGCTTTAGTTGCTCTTCTAATCTTCAAACATGACCCCCCTCCCCTCCCCCCTGCAGACCGCTGTTTCCTTGAAGCCAGGGCGAATTTAAGCAAAGAACAGGACCATTGTGATTTTTGGGGGATCAAAGAATCAAAGAATCATGCCATTCAACAAAAGATATTTGCAAAGTTTCTAAAAACCTAAATCATTATTACAAAATGTACCAGAGAGTTCTATGGGTTTAAATAATCACGTGATGCTAAATGGGCAGACTACTTTGGGCAGATCAGCTGAGAGAAACTGAAAAGCAGAACCTTTGTGGTGGGCACACTTAGTTTGGGAAATACTATTCATTGAACCAAAGCAGACAAAGACGGTCATTAGCACACTTGGTTTCATGCTTTATCCGTCTAGTCGAAACAAAAGCATTTGTCACATGATATCTGCAGCATACATACATGCGGTGAACACACGCTCGGTGAATACACTGCTGAAGAATGCATGTGCACCCACACACAGTAATGACTCAGTCACTTCAAGGCAGAATTTCAGAATTTCATGAAACACTATCCCTGGAAAGAGGAAAAGATTTGGCTTTGTGGGTGAGATATGAAGACTGCTGTGATATAAAATGAAACTGTCTCTGAAGAAACAATCTGTGCTCTGATTGTCGATGTCAGCAGTATGGTCATAACGATACAAATGCTTGCTATTACCAGGATGTCCACTGGGGGTTCACCTGGCCTTGCACATCAGATTGTTGCAGACAAAAAAAAAAAAAATGAAAAAAAAAAAAAAAAAAACTGAACTGACCGTCAGCCTGGGAGCAACTGTCTCCGCCTCTTTTTATTAAGGGACTATATTTCCATGAGGCATAAATCAGTAATTGGGTTTCAGGTTTAACTAATGAACTAAAGGATCTGAAAAATCCTAATTTATTTCAATAATATTTTTTCAGCCAAGCTTAATACCATAAAACGTTGTTTTCAACAATACATTAAAAAGGGGGGGAAAAATCTAATATCATAATTATCCAGAAGGATCAAGTTTTTTATTTTTTTATTTATTTATTTAACCTTTATTTAACCAGGCAAGCAATTTAAGAACAAATTTCTTATTTAAAAGTGCAGCCTAGGGGGGTAAGGGGAGGGGGCTAAGATGGAAAAAAAACAAAGTTATATAAATACACAAAAATACATTAAAACACAATACAAAAGATATTTAAGTTAATAATAAGTTAATTTTCGCCATAGCCATTAACATCTTAAATGATTAATTACTGAAACCGAGGTTTAAATTAAGTCAATGAAAGTCGCTTAAAATGATGTCCTTTTCATCGTTTCTGACTAAATATTTGAGTGCTAAACTCTTCAGTGGTGCAATATAATACAGAAATGTCAACATAATGAAAATAATATTCTAACCATGTTAGTCCAGGATATACTTAGCGGAAAAAAATAAAAGCTTTCGAAAAGGGAAATGGATTACAAATTTATGCAGTTTATTGCATATTATCCTCTGGAACTTGGAAATTTATGGAAAGTCATGCTGATCTTGAGATTTTAAAATGTAATTTTTCTTCACTTAGAGCAGCCATATGAAATTTGACCCTCCTCAATGCTGCTGGCTCAGCAGTACAACTCATAGGGGCAGATATCTAAAAATGTGTAGCACTTCATGTGACAAATTATGTATTTTAATTAATTTGATGTAGATAAACTGAACCTAAATGGTTATAGAGGCCTACTGCATTCATGCGAGTTCAACCAGGGAATAAAGGGTAAAAAAGAAAAGAAAAGATTTTGAAAATGTTCCTATTTTTTAAGAGTTTGTAAGACATCATAGGCTCCACCTGTCGCGCTTTTTCTTGTAAAATCTAGTGCCAGCCTGTCTTTTTCATGTTCCCTGCTGTTGTGCTTCCTATGTCAGCTTCATCATGTTTCTCGTTCAGCTGACTGGGGCCCATGTGCTCCGAGGTTTAGTTGTGGTATGCAGCAAGAGCCAAATTAACGCTGCATGTTACCATAAGAGACCCTGAAGTACAACAAGTAACACAGAACAGATGGACACCAAGGTTTAGTTGTTGGAAAAGTATTTTCCACTGATGTTGCAAACGCCTCGTACTGTCAGAGAGAGGGAGAGAGAGAAAAAGTGTGCACCAAAGGAAAAACAGCATTTTTTACACAGACGTAAATACAGTCTGTCTCAATCATACTGTTACCAATGATACAGTTACTGCATATTCTCGCATTTTATTGTACTAAAGGCTCAGAATGCAAAACTTTTATCATATCAACATACAAAAAAAAATATGTGAGAGTATAACAGGAGTACAAACACATACAGACACAGAAGGACGAACTTCAAGAGCAACATGACACAGTGTAGGCACATGCACACACAGGCATGAAATGAAACCATGTGGGAAAGATTAAGGCTGAAAGAGCTGGAACAAACACATGCAGAGGCACAAACACTCACATACACACAGTTGAAATGAGATGAGAGGGGTATGATTAAGATGAAGGCTACAGGAGGTCTGAGGAAGCGTATCAGACTGTAGAAGTCTGTGGGAACACACTCTAGAAGAGAGAATACCAAGATTTTCCTGGCAGGATTCTAGCCTCGTCTATAACCCTGACTACTGGATGTCAAATGAGAGGAAAAGTAGGGCTTACAGTTGAAGAAACAGCTTCTCTGGTTGTATTACTGAAGAGGGTAAAAGATACAGAGAAATAAAGAAAACTGCACAATAAACTACAAAAGAATAGTCAAAGTCAATTACACATCAACAGGACTAATTTGTGTAACGGTATGAGTTGTCCACAGCAGGTTAGTGTTAAAGATTGAGACAAGACTGAAAATGTTAGGGTGAAGTCTCAGACAAAACTGAGCAGACTGTGGAGACGTCTGCTCTTTTCGGCTGACGAGACGAGATTCACTTCTGCAACAAAACCTCCACTTTTGTCATTCCATCTTAAAAACTACACAAGGACATAAAACCTGTCTATGAAAGACAGTATCATGGCGCTATTCTCCTACAGAAATTAAATAAATGCATAACCTATGGAGAAGAATTCAAAATTAATTTTTCAACCCAATGAAGTTCAATAAACATTGTAGAGTCTTACTGTATATTATCACTCTGATATCAAAGATCTATCAGGATGAAGAGTGTTTATTACAGTCTGTTTTGAGTTAACGTTAACATTTACAGTAACTGCCAAACTTGTTTGTCTGCAGTTTGGCCCGAGACTGCAAAGAAAAAAGGTTATTAAAAAAAGAACTGACTGGGAACATTTGATGGTGAGACTATTCTTGTAGTGCCACTTCTGTTCTCCTGGAAAGCAGGAAGCAGATATTCATTGTATGTTTTAGGTCACCAATTCAGTTTCACCTTCCTATTTCATTTTTAATTAAGTAACTCAAATATGCATTAAAGCTGACTTTACTTCCAAAACAAAATCTTTGCTTGAATTTTCAATGGAATTTAGTCTAGTCAAATTTGAGAAAATATAGGTTATACAATCAACAATGATGCAGATGCAGCAACTAATATTACCATTTTTAATAATGCAGACATAAAATTGCAGGACAAATTGTTCTTAATTAGCTTGACATTTAAAAAAAAAAACAAATCCACTGATAATCAGATAACCAGCTCCTACAGAATCATGACAGGACAGGAGATTATCTTGTATCACGCTTTCATGCTAATAGTAGGGAACTTACAGCTGCTCTTTGGTTGCAGCTTTCTCACGCAAAATATTATCAGTTTCTATGCAGCTAAATTAGCTCACTGCTTTTACTATGGTTTCTCATATATAAAGATAGACACAGACACACACACACACACATTAACAGTTATAAATAAAAACACACAAACACTCCCAGTGGATTCATATTCTATGCACAGCGCAGATATGTGCACAGTCTTGCAACGCACGCCCATATACCAACACATACACACAAAGAAGTCAACAAAGGTAAATCCATTTTGAAATTCATGAAAAAGTAGCATTGACAGAATATATAAACAGGAACAACAACTCACAACGGGCTGGTGTGTGAATAATTTCTTTCAGGGTGTGAATTGCCTTTTCTTGTGTGTGTGTTAAAAAGCGAGCATGCAGCTCCGCCACTCTCCTTCCTTTTAAGGCCATTCTCAGGACCTTATCTATCTGTCCTGCCAAGATTACACACACACACACACAGACGTCTGTATGTGTGCACACACATATACACACAAAAAAGCATCAGTGCAGTTGGCTAACTAAAGCTGAACTGCAATGAGTCTTGTGAATCCTGCCAATGCCTTCCTATTCTGTACAAACATACATCCACAAACACAAACACACACACAAAACTCAAGCTCCATCATCAAGTGAATTACCTCACACGCAGATAAGGCTGCAGCTGCTCGACGAGTTGAGGGCTGCTAAATATAATACACTCAAAACACACACCCTAAGACACACACAAGCATGCAGCAGCTTTTTCACTGACCTTTTGTTGAGCTTGACTAAACACTTAAACCACGAGAACACTGAACTCACAAGACAGTATTCAAACTTGCTGCACTGATACTTGTTTTTTTTCCTCTCTTTTTTGGGGGAGTGGGGGGTGCAGTTTTGCAGCTGGCCCTGTCTGGAAATCCTGCAGGGTTTAATGCCCTGAGCTCTTATTTGCAGGGATGCATTTTAGCACGAGCTGTGGTGTAATGAAATGTCAACAAGCAAAGTCAGAAGAAGGAAATTTGATGTTACTATTCCTAATTATAAAAAAATGCAAGTTGTTCAAAAATATATATATATTTTTAAATGTGGTAGAATTAGATTTGAGAATAGTTTAGTGGATGTATTATTATGAGGTAAAAAGGAGACAAGTTGTGACTGGCTGAAGCAAACCCAAAACAAACAGGAAATAGAGTGGGAGGTTTTAACAGTTACACTGCCAGTTTGCATGCAATACAAAACGCTCCGATTAGTTTTCATCACAAAAATCTTATACACCAGACTAACTTTATACTAACTAGACCATATCATATTCTACCACTGGAGAAATATGTATTTTTTTTTAACTGCAATGTCAGAGGTGTCATGAAAACCAAATCAGTATTCTGAGGTGAAGCTGAATGTAATTACAGCTTTTGTTTTGTTTTCTCATGTGGCAAACTGCACCAAAAGGAGCTTGTGAGATGCACTAAAATACAATTCTTGAAAACAAACAAACACCAGCAGAGAAAAGGGGTGATTTTAAAAAGGAGGGGGGAAAACCCCTGAGACTAAAACAGCTGGAAACAGGAAATTACATTTGAGTCTTTTTGTGTGTGCTTGTGTGTTTGTGTTCATTTAGACTATGTCGCATTGTTAATGTACGTTTGCCAAGCAAACCCTTGAAAGGTTTTCTGCGGGTTCCTGGCTTATTGACACAAACAGATCTGCAGACTTATCTTGTACAGATATGAAACACAAGATGAGGAACCTTCCAGATGTAAAATGGCTTAGTGTTGTGCACATTTCTGAGAAGTTTATAAAAAGCATTTTGTGAATTGCACATATAAAATCCTACGAAGCAAAGTGCTGTCACAGCAGGCAACATCTGATGAGCACCAACAGTGAAAACTGTCAGATATCGATGACAAAACCCAAGCAGGGTGGTGTTACACCTTCCTCCACCAGTGACACAGCTTAAAGGAAACATATTGTGACGTTTTACCATCACACCCTTTGGTAAAAACAGAGATAAAATGCAAAAGCTCCTTTTTCAACCATGTTTTTGAAGCACTGTCCATAGCAGCAGGTTTTAGAGGCGAAGTAAGCCAGCTTTGCCCCACCCACTTCGTACAGCAAATGCAGCAAGATGTTAAGTTTGCTGGAGATAAAGATGGATGATCCTTCTCAGATCTGGGCAATGTTACAGCATCGTGCAAATCTAAACGGCTCACTGAATTACACACTCTTGGAGAGAGTAATAGATTTTGTATGCACTGACTGTGGAAATCCTAAGAAACATGCAGAATTCAATTAAACTCATATACAATTCAAACCTGTTCATCCATCATCTTTTACCTCTAAAAAGCACATAGACAAAGTTATACACTACTGTAAATATTGATGGGAAAAGCTGTCTGAAGGGACAAAAATCATCAGTTTAACATTATAGTGTCCACTGAAACTGGTATGAAGACGCACAAACCTCGTTTCTCAAGCCAGAATCACTAAGCTTATTTAGATGCATTTGGAGTTGTAAGTATAACCCAAAAATAAAAGTTAGCCACTGATAGTTAAATTGTAATAAATGTAAAATTAAAATATTATGAAGAGTCTATTGTACAAATGTAAATGTGCACATGAGCATGTGTTTCTACCTTGGGAGGATCGTAGAGCTCCAACTGGTACCTCTCGCTTCCTCCTCTTCCCCCTCCACTTTGAGCGTCTCTGATCTTCCTGACCAGCAGGCGGCAGCGTTGCCAGTGGGGCTGAAAGTCTGAGATAGTGTCATCCACCAGCAAGTACTTGAGTTGGTCCTCTTTACAGCAGCCGCTCACGTCTGACCTCCTTGGCCTAAAGCTCCTGCTGCGTAGCCAACGGAAACTATTAAGGAGGTTAGAGACCACGCCTCGCCGTTGTAAATTGGGTATGGCTTCAGAGTTTTGACAAGAGGAGTGTGAGGAAGTGGTTGAGGATGACCCATCCTCATTGGTGGAGGAAATTCCAGCCACTCTGTCACCATTATTTGGGGGATTATTGGTGGTGGTGGTGGTGGTGGAGGTGGTGGTGGTAGGGTTGGGGGTGATGAGAGTCAGGTCCTGGGATGTGCGAGGGCTGGTTTGGGGCCATCTCCTGAACAGCCGTTTTACCGTCTGCTGTATTTGGTTGACGGAGAAATGTGTGACGTCAACATGTCCAGGACTTGACGCCAAGGAGTCAGAGGAGTACTGCTCCGTTAGCTGATGACGATCAGCGCCAGAGATCTCTTCGTTGCTATGGCTACGAATCAGTGGTGACGCACTGCCAAAACTTCGCGATCCTGAAAAAGAGTTCCCTGAAGCACATCTCAATGGCTGCTCTTGTTCCCGGTTTACCACCACCGACTCCACCTTTGGTGCCAAAGATAACAGACCCGCTCCTCCATTTGGCCTGCCCGCCTCCCGATAGTCCTGCGTCCCAGACAACGACGCGATCCGCAGTTGATTAATGACAGCATGTGATTGGAGAGCCGAGGGTAGTGACGATGTGGAAGAGGTGTTAACGGAAGCGGAAGAGCACTGTGTGTTCGGGTGGACTGGAGCGCCGTCTTTGTCAACTTCGCAGCAGAAGTGCTGTCGGAAGAGGTCGGAGAACTGTTTAGAAAAAGCTTCCGGTGGGAGCGCGTCGTGTTGTGGATGCTCTCTAGCAAAATTCCGATAATGTCCGGCCAGCTGCCGGGCTGCGGCAATGGCATGCAGCTCACAGAACTCCCTCCAGCCTCTTGGGGGCACTGCTACACTCTGACCTCCTCCTGCTGAAGCGGTGTTGGCTGGATGGATAGTGTTACCATTCATTGCAGTAACCAGGCTGGCTGAGAATCACTGCTGCAGGACAAATAAAGTTGAAAAGAAAAAGAAAGAAAGAGGAAAAGACATGGGTTACTGGAAAGAAGACAAGGGTCAATTCCAAGACTAGGGTGCAGGGACAGACAGTTGATAAAAAGACAGAAGGAAGGATGCAACTAGGTCAATATAATGTGGAGCCTTGTGCAAGAACTGGAGCACTAAAAATAAAACTGGCAAAACAGTCAGCTTCTTTTCTCTGTACTTGAAAGTTGGAAACATTAGGAGAGCACAGGCAATAAGTCAGATTTAATCAGTGCTCATTTTTTAATGGACCAAATTGATTTACTGGGCCATCTTTGGCAAATCAACATTTCCTAGAGTATCCTCATAGATAAGGATGCTTACAGATCACTCTAAGAACCAAACAGTCACCAGTTTGTGGAAAACCTGTCAACTGAATCAAGCAAAAACACTACACACGTATAATGAAATCCTGTCTTCCAGATGAGACGACTAAAGACAGAAAATTAGTGTGGCATGGAGTCAAAAAAAGGTTATTGAATCAATTCAGTATTGCACTGTACTGATACTATGGATTATTCCAAATAACTGACAACAGTAATTATTCAGTTAGGCAGTGAATGACATCCCGATTGAGGAAGTATGGTAAAAAAAATTCTCAATCACAGTGCATGAATGGCCATCTGTGTTCCTGTATTTACAAGTAACCGTATTTGCTTTTCTTTCCTCTCCAGATGTCAATGAAGGCTTAAGGCAGAAATAATCGCCAAACAAATTTAGACCATTTATACACCCAGTGGGCTTCAAAACATTAGGTTGTTGGTTTTCTTCATCTTTTTTTATCTGTTTTTTCAAGTAGAACGTATATTTGAAAGTAGACCAAGTACTACTTGGCATATCGGATTAAAAAAAAGAAAAGGGGCACTGAGAAAGATTTAGTGTCTAACCACTTGACATTTGGATTGATCATATATTTTGGAAGCTTTTGCGTGCGACTCTCCTTGCATACTCTGAGATTGTGGTATGGCAGTCTGGCCTACTACAGCAGCTCCACTTACTATTCTCTTTCCTGCACTTTGTTTCACTTCCTTACTGCTGATGCACCGTATAAAGTGTAGGATGATTAGTAAGGCTGAATAAAACTCTGTGATCAACTGAATTTCATGACCAAATAAATGACAATAGCTGGCTTGCCATGGATCCCTCCAGGCTTCTGTACCGGTGACATTTCAATGTTGTTGAGGAAGCTCCAGGATGAAAGTTAAATGTTAACATTAGCCAGAAACAAGGTTGAGAAAATGTTGGTCTCTCAGACCGTAAACGGTAGATATATGTAGGATCCTTGAGTTTGCTCACCGAGTTCGTAATCAGTATGGAGCAGCAAGATTTCAACAGGAGATACACACAGTCCCATTTTAGTCAAGAAACGTGTTTGAGTGCTACACAGAAAGAGATATTTAAGTCAACTACCTCAGGAACATCACAAATGTATTTGCCCAAACTATCTGTTATCACCAGGAGCTTGAAGGAGAGGAACGAGTTAAATGTCCATTAGGCAAAATGCAAAATGCAATTTGCACCATGTTACCAAACTTCCAGCAAATTCTGAGCATCCAGAAATAAGAAATGCATCAGTCACCATACATCCGTTTTGACAGTGACCATTTAGATTTTTGATACTGAAAAGACGAGAGCCAAAATATGTCATATTATTGCATCAATGTTATGGCAAAAGCTCTGTCGTATTTAAGCAAAAGATAAGTTAAAGGCTGAAAAGGCCTTGGTCAAAAGTTCTGACTGTAATTGCCAAAGATAAAAGGCTGAACATTCATGCTAGAAATTATATCAGATGTTGCAACACTTGGCGTGACTGTCTCACACACATTTTTAAGAAATATGCAGCACATGACCCACAGATCAGATACTTTGTTTAATAATGACACAATCTTTATACAAATGTCTGGTTCGTATTATGGTTTCTAGTTACTTGTGCAGGTGTAGCATCAACCAAGTGAAATAAAAAAATTAAAAAAAACGCAACAAAACAAACAAAAAAACGTATTAAGGTAATAACAAAAACCTAACTTTTGAAACAATAAATAAACAGAATCTGACTTGGATAAGCCCCCTACCTTGGATACTAGAAAAAAACGAATTTGTCATTACTCAAAGTTGACTGACTTTTAAAAAGAAACTGAGATTCAGCAAACTGAAATCTTAAATTGTCAAGCTTTTTTCTGAAGGTTTTTTTTCCCCTCTCTTTTTAATTTAACATCATATGAATACAAACTGTAGAATTCAGTCAACTGCACTGGTAATATGGGATGATTAAATAGTACATACAGATTTTTGTCATTCAAACAATGACCATAGGTAGAATTATCTGATAATGTGAGACTTATTAGAAGTGAAACATTGATGTCTAAAGAGCGTATATAAATGAGAGAAATGCATTATAACTAAAGGTTTTTATTTTTACTAGCGCCTCCAATAATGAGCTGCTGAACATCAGAATACATTCACGGCTAAACTCAGGTATTAAGAAGGACTTATCCTATACGTATTTGCCTAGAGTACATACCATCTACTTCCAGTGCAGCAGAGAAGAGTCTATTCTAAATACAGGAAGTATTGTGTGCGTGCGTGTGGAATAGTGGGGAGGGGGAGTCCAAGACTGTGCTCCAACAGATCACAAAAAAACTGCAACAGACAGGAGGGTCGTTGTGGTCAGGCAAAAAGAGCAGAAACATGTCTCGTTATCTGGTGGCTAACATTGCTCTCCATGCTCTGAGCAACGACGTTCAGAGATGAAAAAGTTGTAAAAACTTGGGATCATGTCTCGTAATAAGCCCACACATTTTTCTTGAGTGTTGTCAAACATACCAGGGGAGACGTACGTCAACAAGGCTGTGAAAACTTGGCATCGTGAAATATTGCGTCACTACAGTTCCTGGATGTGTCCTGTCACAACAACCAATTCTCTTCCGGTACGTTTCAGAGCGCGCTTAGTGCATGCCCCCTTGTGCCCCTCCAGCTGGCCCCCCCCAGAAGCCTGTTTCTATCTTCCTGGCCAGCCCAGCCATGACTCAGCACTGACTAACTACAGAGCATGTACGTACACACACACGCACATATATATAGATACAGACACACACACACTTCCTCTCGCTGCATCCCTCTGGGGGCTTGGTCGTCTCTGTTCCCAGGGTTTTCCTTTTCTTTTCATCTTCTCCGTCCTCTGGTATGAGGATCCCCAAATGTGTGCGGATTTATTCTTCCTTTACTTTCACCATGAAAGAGGGGCACAGGGAAAACAAGACCAGAAAAGTTTTGTCTCTTTTTCTATCCTCTCATCCAGGACCTCCAACCTCAGCTTGGCACAATGTTAGTATATAATTGCGTGACTAGAAAGACAAATAAAAAAAAACCTTCACCCCAAGCTGAAAATGGAGATCAATCCTGCACACAAAAAAAAGCCAACACTCGTACATTTGTTTCTCCTTCACCTTACTCGGAGTCATCATTTCCTTCTTTCTCACAATCTACAATACTCACATTCTTTACTGTGACACACTCGCTCTAGCACACTGAATACTTTCTTCGTCTCTTTCACTGGAAATCTGGCACCACAAGCAGCCAGAGAAACTGCTGCACTGAGCAACTTTTGGACAAGTTGCGAATGTTCACATTAGCTGCAGTTCTTTAGACAAGAGGGAAGAAACTGCTACTATTCACATGACGATGAAACTGCTGATGCTGCGGCTCAAACTCAACCACCGTTGTCTTAACAAACCTGTGTTTGTTAAGAAGAATTAATCCGAAGAAGGAATTTTATGCTTGGGCCTGCGATTTCTAATAACAAGTTGTTGAAAAGCAAGTAACATGAGGAGTACACCTTTATCCCTTTCTCATGACTTTGTTGCAACCAGAGGTGGAATTCCTTTCTCTCTCTTTTTTTTTCATACTGTGAATGACCTAAATTTTGTTTTCATCGAGCAGGAAGGAAATGGGATGTGTAAAATACACTTGAATACCGTTGACACACATCAGCTCACCGAGTTGATGTGCGACACCAGTTGGAGTCAACCTCAGGAGACATTAGGGTAATGAATGTATGATGCTGAGGTATGTCATTCACTCTGAATGCCCAGACACCAAAATGAGAGAGTAGCAGTATGCCAGCAGTAATCCGGCTGCAGCAGGAGCAGAGCCAAATGCAATTTCCTTGCAACCAGCCTTGCTTGTTAAATGCAAATGCTGCTCACTAAAGACACTACCACTAAGTAAAAAAGATTTAAAAGAGAAAAAAGAACAAAGTTTTAGTGCAAAACCAGTAGATTAAAATCTACAAAGACTGGGGCTTATAGAACATGCAGATATTTATCAAAGCTGCTGGTGGAAGCCCAACTGCAGGGAGGTCCTATTTATATCTTGAGAGACCGGTATCAGCTCTCACACACCACTATGTGCTCTCTGGTGTCCACTGTTCCAAAATATTTTTGTATTGTTGCGCGCACACACGCACGCACACACACGCACGCACACATTCATGAAAGTGGTTATTCTTTCATAAAACTTTCTTCTGATTTATTCTTGATTAAAACAAATCCATTATGAATGTTATCAAAATTAACAACCCTAAAAAATATCTGTACCTGTTTGATTACAACAAGTCATCATGTTTAAAAATTAGCAAAAGGGTGAGACTGTGAGACAGTTGTTTTGCATTGTGACTATGAACTATTCCTTTGTCTGGTAACCACAGGGTCCTGGTTTGCTACAGAAATAGAGGCAGGCGTTCTTCTCAACCACCTACCTGGGAGCTTAAACAACAGCTTTACTGTACTGCCTGAACTTCAAGGCACCTCTCTGAGCACACACAATGGTAATCCTGAAGCTGCCTTTATTATCATCATAGACATTCACGTAAGAGCAGGGGACTGGGCCAAGTAAGGGATGATGTCTGCAATTTTCTTTAAAGTACAATAGGTCCCTTCTAATCTAAAGGTCCCAACATATGCAAACTGCATTTATCCCAGCTGCTCAGTTTAAATATCTGTTTAGCAACCAACCAAAGTGGTTGATTTGTAACAATCTCTGCTCAGTGTTTATCCTTTAACACGTGCACTTTAAATTCTCCAAAGGTTCTATTAACCACAATGTCCTTAAACACACTAGTACAATTGTACGTCACCATCAAAAAACTACGAGACTGCCACATTTAAAGTCAGGGCACTATGGACTCACCTACCGAGTCAAACCTGTTCAAGCCAGGACTCTCATTGAACACTAAAAATTGTAAGTTAAGTATTTTCACCAGTTTGGTTTGTTGTAATGCGAGTATGGTTTACCTTGTGTGCGCATTTTAGCTATTATGCAAGGTACTGCATGCTCTTTTGCACATAACAAAATGTGCCCCAAGAGTTGTGTTAAAATTTGTATTCGCAAGGAAGTGCAAAACTGTAAACAAGCTTCTAAAGAGGTTCAACCTGTCGAAGAGTGGGTGGTGTTGAATCGAATGGATCACTCTAGATTACACAAGTTCAATCAAGATACATTTTTAATGGCCGTGCATTCAAACGTTAACAAATGAATCATAGTCAAAGGGATTTGTGAGCCCAGGGAGAATGTCCACCTCTAGTAAATGTCAATGATTCCATTAATGCAGTAAAAGCCAAGTCATCAACAAACACAAAGAAATTAAACGATTTGTTGTTCGACCACAGAACCGAAAAGTGAAACTTTCCCAACAAATAGCTTATTTCCTATACCTAGATTACAAAAAAATTGTCTAAATCGACAATTGATAGACCACCTCTGTCAGAGTTTTTGAACTGATGAAAATGTGTGGAGGAAAAAGTAGTAATCTGCTCTCTTTCCGAAAGACTTGAAGGTGCTAATATACACGAGCAGGCCTGAACATGCATTTATGTCCGCCCCCGCCACTGCAATCCCCACCAAACAAAGAGGTCCTAAGCAGTAATTGTAAGGCAGGTACACAGACACAGACTGCGCAATCTGAAAATGTATATACATCTTTACATGGATAAAAATATAAAAATGTTGCATAGTAGTTCTTTAAAACAACGTGTTACGTGTGTGTGCCAGAAAACACTCTTCAGAATTAACAACAACTCTATCTGCTACCAGAATTTGGTTTGGCAGACAGAAAAACAAAAAAGGAAAGAAAAAGCAAGACAACTTTCTAATAATCTTTTCTATGGATTTTTTTTTTTACTTGCTAAAACATTTAGAAAAAAAATGTTATAAAAGGAAGAGGCCTATATTTTAAGTTTAAGTGAAGCAACAACTTCAACAATTGTAATCATGCATTCTAACTTTGGTAGCTTAAGAAGGCCAAAAATAAATGTTTAACAAGTATCTTCTACTTTCAGATTTTGGGGGCACATCCACTGAGGACACCGACTAAAATCACCTTAAATAAGTCCAACTAACAGGTCACATGGACCTAAACTTGTTATAACTTACCCAAACTGTTTAGAAGTTAAATCTCAACTGCAAACTATTTTCATTACCTTACACCTTTTGCATATTCTGCCAATTACAAAAAAATATTTAAGATGTGCTACAAAAGTCCTTAACAAAAACTATTTCACTAACCCCATAACTCAGCATAATACTCTTCCATCTTTTTTTTAAAAAAAACTATTGTCTATTACATATAACATTTTCATCCAAATGTCTGATTTGCTTTATTCCGACTTGAACACCCACGCACCACTACTGTCTGAGACATACTCCATTATTCATTTACTTTTTTGGGACATGTTGTTGCAGGCATCAACCAAGCTTTCCCAAACAACATAATTATATTCAAGGACAACCAAATATATTTGCAAACTTGGGCTGCACTACAGCGATTTGTTGACATAAACAACACAACTAATTAAGAAAATGTGCCCATGTGGAATTATTTGTCTTGCTTTGTAGTGATGTAGTACAGTGATGCTTTATATAAAACCACAGAGATGTTTCTGAAAAACAGGTGTTTGTTGCTCAGAGGAGAATGTGCATTTGTTATTGTAATACACTACAGGAAATGCAGGGGGCAGCGTAGTTTTAATGTAGCTCACTAATAAAGGAGAACAATGTATCAAAGGAAGAAGGGGGAAATAAGTCCAGTCAAATAGCAGATGTCGTGCTGCTTTGCAATTACCCATGTGATGCTAGTGATGCCGCTGAAGGCTAGCGGTGCCCGGATATGTCAGCCATTTTCATATCTTCCACGATCTGAGTGCGAATGGTTAGTTGCATGTGTGAGGTGTGATAAAACGCTGAATTTTGCATTTATGGTGAGAAACACGGAGAGCATTACAAAAATCATTGCTGACAAGTTGATTCATTAAAAAAAAATTTTTTTTATAGAAATGTACAGATTAGTCTGCCAAAATAATCCTACATATTTAATTTGACTTAATTTACCTTTAATTGTCCCAAGGGGAAATTATTCTCTGCTTTTAACCAATAGACTAAAAGTGGGAGGCCATTTTTACAACCTGGGTGCTCCATACCCAAGCCCCCACTTTGTAAGAAGTTTTTAGTTTTGTCCTCACTTAGCCTTTTGAAACATTACCTTTCTATAAACATTCTGGTTGCAAGTTTACTTCTGTTTTCTTTGTACACAGTTGGCTTGGATAGATACTGAAATTAGTCCTCTTCTGTAACAAAATAAGACCGCGTTTCATAATGGAATCATGCTATACAGTACCTAAAAAGGTACAAATCTTTCTCAAATAATGAACGGTACAATAAGGAGTTTAATTGCACTTTAATTGAACCTCCTGCCGCTCTCTCTCTTTTACATTAATATACAATCTGTGACATGGGCACATGTATGGTTCAAGGTAAGGATTTGACCTTACGATATAAAAAGCGTGAGACTGCCATGAGATGGCTTTCTGTGTTTTATGATTTGAGGGTGTAAAAATATTATTTAAGAGAATGAAAAATTTCAGCAGCCCTGATGCGATTTTAAGTTGAACTATATTTTCTCTTTCATTAAACTTAATCAACTTATAGATTTGTAAAGGTCTTTGATTTACAAATGTGCATTAACAGTGGTATAAATTAATATAGACTATTAAATATAGAATATTAAATAACCAGAAATATAATACTTCCCTTTAGGGATTAATAAAAGTATTATTGAATTTAACTTGACATAAACAAATGTATTTATATACTAGGGTCTTTCTCCTATAACATTCTCTCTGCACTCCAACCAAATTTGGACTTTTTTGCTACAAAAACTGGCATAGTGCCAGCAGACTTCAAGTCTCCCTATATCCCATAAAGCAGGGTTCACACTTATTTCACTTAATTCATCACATAAAAAGAGGCATGAGCGTTTCATCTCACTGTAATCACACACACCTCCATCCACTGTTTGGTGGTTCATTACTGCCAAAATAGGACATGCTGCTAATTGAGATTACTCGTTAGGTAAAATGCAATTTACAACAAACCACATCCGTCTAGCCTTTTTATAGCTATAGCCTTGTTGTAGAGATCAGCCAAATATATTCTATCGCATGTGACGCAATTAATCTGCATGGCATTAAGGCTCACTGAAACATCAAACACTCCAGCTTTTCCATAAAAACTGGAGTGGGGAAACAAAAATGAATGAAAAAATTGCAACAACATGCGCACGATAAAGCTACAGAGCAAGAAGAGTCAGTGATTGTGTCGACCTGGGAGTTGTTAAGGGAAAGAAACAGTCAGGAAGGAGTGAGGGGTATTAAACAAGAATAGGAAGAGGAGGAGACAGAGAAAAAAGAATCATGACTACAGAGAGAATGCGAGATAATGAGAGGGTAGGCAGGAGGTAAGAATAACAGGCAGGAGAGGAGGCGAGAGAAGAGGAGATGGGGCCGGGTTTGTGCATGAAGGTCCAGGTGGCAGAGCATGAGAGGAACAGAGACCAAAGGATCTGCGCTCGGCTCTGCCTGGGAAGCAATCACAGCAACAGGAAGCCCTGCCCTGCCCTGGCAAGCACCGACCACAGCTTATGAGCAAAGACACCCTAAACACACACTCCTTCAAAGTACACCAGCATACATGCCGTCTCTGGGGTACAGAGCTGTTGTGGAAAATGCAATAGTCCTGAATACTATGAATAGTATTGCTTGTGAAAACTTCTTCTGTTTCTTGTGTTCATATAGTCATAAGAAAACTCTGGTAAGATCTGTCATATGAACAGATTTATCTCATTGTAGTCTAGAACTCAGTTTGGGACACTGACACAACTGAACTCTTGAGATTAAATATCTAGCAATGGATTTGCTTGAGAACAGAAATGCTTACAGAAATTGGGAATATCTTTCAACATTCTCAAAATCTTCTTTGCAAAGTAAAATTTTGTTTGTTTGCATTCTTCCATTTTTGCAGATGGTTAGCCTAATACTGTCAAAGGTTTGGACCAGATGTTGCACACCTGCTAAGATGTGCGCAAGATGCCCTGGAGCAATCAGGGAGGGGTAGCTTAAATATATAAAATGTAGATACTGGTGATGTAAGATTAAAGTTTACCCCAGCTGTCATCACATGGAGTACACCACTGTTGTGGTTTCCAGTCCATCACAGAAGTTAGACATCCAAATATTAGAGGATGAAATACTAAATAACAGCAGCCACAACAGCCCTGCCCCACTAGTGGCCAATAGGCCAGTTAACATGAAGTGACACGACTGACCTTTACCCATCCCTTTCACTTCATGTTTTATACTTGAGTGCAACATGCTACTGCGCACTAAGCAAAAGTGGAACAACCTGACATGACACATGCATAATTATGTGTTGGTTTTAAACCTTTGTGTGATTGATCAGATAGATAAAAGAGGGGTCCAACATGAAAAAGACCTAGACTTGCAGGGTCGGGATTGGCTGATGCTCAGTGCTCCTGTTTGTGTGAAGTGAGACATGAAAGAGCTTTGATAACAAAGAGTAGAAAGCGAGACCCACACAGCTAACAAAATTAAAGAACATATTGTAAAGGAGGAAGTGGTGCTGAAACATGAGATAACTTTGGCATTAAATTCCCGTAGCCTGAGGAAAGTATCAGCTGATTCAGCCTGAAAAAAAGAGGGGGGATGCTGTAGCTACACTATGTGATAATATAAACCCTCAGTAAGTGGTACAGTGTTCTGACTGCACAGGTACTTTCTTAAAAATGTTTTATTTGTGTAAACCCAGTTTAACAAATTGAAGTACTTTTAATCATTGATTAAAGAGAAAAATCTGTTAAAAAATCTTTTGTGTAACGCATTAAAAAAAATACAGCAAAGCTATCAGCTGAGAGCACCTTTTATTCCTATGCGTTTTGTATTTATCCGTCGCTGACTAATAAGAACAGCTTTGTGAATTAACAACATAAAGCATATAGAGCTACTTTTTTTTCAACAAAAAGAATCACTTCAGAAACATGAATTAGCATTTTGTTTTTAGAAGGCCTGCATCTTAATCGTGCAACTAGCCTTTGACAAAAAAAGAAAAAAGAAACAAAACGCTGCAACACTTGTCAACACTTACCTTTTGTGTTGCACATGTTTTTTGCTGTATGAACAGGAAAAATTCCTTTGGGTACGTTTTTTGTTTTGGTTAGAATATTGCCTTGCTCAGTCCTATATTCCCACAACAATAACACAATGCTGCTATTCTTAAGACATACAAATAAAGTCCAGCCACTTTCTCGCCATTTCCTGTGGTCTGGGAAAAGAGAGAGAGAGGAGCAGGTTGGGAAAGTAGCAAAAGTAAAAGGCTGAATATGTGATAATAAGAATTGGAAACTTATGCTGCAGCAACAAGTCCAATTTTAATACTAGGATGAAAAAAGAATATTGGGTTTGCCTCAACAGAAAAACAGTATAAAGTTTTAAATTTGGGTCCAGTATTTTTCCAATAACTAAGTGAAATCCTCATTAATAACAATCCTTCCAGCTGCCCGGCATCCTACCAATGAGTAATGCAAAACGTCTGTGTACAGTGTGCAGTCTATCATTATCGTACAAGGACAGACCTTGGCTTGTCAAGGAAATACTAAATAAGGGCTCACATAATGCCAGGCAAAACTGAAAAGCAAAGATTAGTTTTGGCGTTGGCTGCATCGATGTTATGTGTGAGGAGCAAAGACAAAGAGAATGAGGTCAGGGATCAGCAACACTTTCAGACCTCAAAGCTGACAAATTGCAGTTCAAAATGAGATCAGTATTAGAAGTTATACACATATTATTTTAATTACGGCGGGCAGAAGTTTTAGTTGTGGTCAAACGTCACGTAAACAAACAGAAACATGTCATTTGATGCCTTTATTTCTAGCCATATTTCATTCTGTAGCCACACCAAAAGAAAAGTTAAGGGTTGAGCCATATGGACAAAAGGCTAAATTATAAAGAATAGTAGAATAGTAAATATCATAAAGTTAAAGGTTATGCTGATGCTGTGAAATTAATTCAAACTATTCACTAGTATTTTACAGCCCCTTTCATGACCCAAAATAAACATTTCAGCATTTTATCACAGCAAATAAGTCTAAAAAAATCACGAATAGTGAATCCAACCCAAGTGAATACAAACTTGAAGTCGGAGGAGAGGGTATCCCTCAGTATATATGACTGGCCTGTGGGTTACTTTCCGAGTCTCATCTTATTCCCTTTTCATCCTGTTCATAGTTGCAGGAGATTGCAGCCTATCCCTGTTAAACATTGAGCGAAAGGCAGGGTACACCTTAGACAATGGATGAACCAATTCGACTTTTTCAGTCTTAATACCAATACTGATGCCTAGGGTTCACGTAAGTTAAATAATATGTAGCAGCTGCAACTGAACATTTGTAGAAGCTGTTTTTCTTATACGTCAGCAATGCATTTAAAATGAAAGGATCCATTCAAGGATTGGTTTAATTTTCTGATAACCAAGACACATTTTTTGTCAATATTGGGACCAAAATTCAATCATAACATTGAGTTAGTGCATCCTTATCCTCGAAAGGTCACGAGTCCAACACACTAACCTGACCAGCCACACCGTTTAACTTTGTGAAAATAATCTCTTTAGAAATGGGCTTGATTCAAACAACTAAGATGGCAACAGAATTAAAATCAACGCCTTGTATCAACAACTTTTTCCTGCAAAACTGGCAACAGTCATTCTCTGGCACTCCAATTTGTGTCAGTCTGATGTCTTGATGATATTGGTATGGGTGTCGCTCTACGTACGCACACGCATCATTTCTGACTGGTGGTATGGAAATCCAATGTCCTCCGGAGGGAATTTCCTCTGAGTTAAGTGATACTGCCCCTTGGAAATCAAAGTTATTACTACAGATGAAAGCTGAATCCAAAGGAAGCAGACTAATTATTTCTCAGAGAAAAAGGAACAATGATCATTGGCGAGACTACCATCACATGGCCACACAGAGACAGTCTAGATGGAGTCATATGGACTAAAACTCACTTCTACTGTAGGTCAAGTTGAGATCACCTATCAATCTTATGATATTAAGCAGTGACGTGATGCAAGTAGGGCATCAAACTTATAGGTTTACAAATCCATCCCCAACTCAGCTGTGTGTCATGGAGTCCTAAGTCAGTACAATGAATCCCACACTGCTCATCGGGTATGATTGTACAAACAAAAGCACAACTGTACATAGAGTGGATAATGAGATACACTGTGTGCTTGTGTGAATGAGAAACGCATTGTAATACGGACTTTCAGAGGAAGCTGAACTACCCAAAGAAAATATGCAGAAATCCAAACAGAAAGCCCCCTCTGAGATTCAAGTCTTTGAGGTAGCTGCACCATCCACAACATTACATTTCACTTTCTGGATTCATTTTTTTGTATGCAAAATGTGAAAAATAAACACTGCAGAGAAGAGTTGGAGGTCCTTACATTTGTGATTTTCTTTGATCAACAGTCCAAACCCCAAAAAGGATTCGCCTATCCATCATTTACACGTGCTAATTCCTGTTTAGGATCACGTGGATCTGCTGGAGTCTATCCCCAGCTCTCCTCGGGTGAAAGACAGGGGTGCACTTCACTTACACTGACAATAGTATAAGAATATAAAAACTGTAACTCCTCACCTAGGATGAACTACTTTTTTGCCTGTTGCAACTATTACACAATATAAAAATAAATTAGAATGAACAATAATTGTCATAATTACTTTTGTTGACATTAAAACAACATACATCACCCTAATTCAAAAGGAAAAAATAATAATAATAATTTGTACTAAGAACAGCTGAACATGTCCACAGAAACTTTTTTCTGGACTCAAGCTTTGACCTTGCAAGATTAAAACTGAATGACTGAACATTTAATATGGACACAATGAAAAGCCAGACAGCTTAAGTCAGTTTTTCAGCTACAAAGTCACCAAAGGCTGAACATTTTTTTGTTTTGTTTTTTTTCCCCACTGGAACCATTAAACTGAGGCCAAAACCAACAATCCATTGCTCACAAGCTGGTTGAGTCAAATCTATACAATTCAGACAATTCAAGCATTTAAGACTCAGACATAAAGAATATGACCGACATCTCTGTTTGAAATCCAGCACTTTTTGAATGAGTCATCTCCTCTCACGATGCGTTTCTGATTCACTGTGAATTGTGAAGATGGTAATATTAAGCATCTGCAATATTATAGTGTGTCTGTGCGTAACTGTGTGTGGGGTTGTTCAGGGGATTTGGCTGTGAAATAATCCTTCAGTCACTTAGATCTGCTGTGAATCATCTGCAGCCATCTGACTTCCTGGAAGGCTATTTCAGGAGTTATAAACTTTTCCACATTGGGACTAATGAGGAGTCATTTCAGTTTCAGTCCAAAGCTCTTACAAAATACCTCTTTTTGAAACATGACCATTACTCGAGAGTCACGTTTATGTGAAGCGATGGCAAATTCGGTGTTTGCGTTGAGCATAAACTTTTGTGAAATGATGGGGCGGGGGGGGGGGGGATTTTTGCATGACAATTAGATCCCACTTTCACTTCAGCTGAGACGTGACTGTCATTTCTGCTAAACACACAAACAATACAATGTTTGGTCCAAGTATGTATGCGCTGCTCAAACTAGTATCTTGTTTATTAACAGATGACCAGATATTTCGATCTTGCGTAATTTCAAGTTCAGTTAATGAAACATTTTAAAAAATACATGTCAGAACTTTTTTTTAAATGTGACATACATTTAAAAACATACAGTTAAAAACCCAAAAGTATCTGGCATTTCTGCTTAAAAACATAGTTTTAATTGTATGTATGATGATTTAATTGTATGGACTCACTGTTGTGGCACTGTAAAATGGAGTTGTGAAACCTGGAGAAATGTCATTAAAGCCTGTGTTTTGTTTTTGTTCTTTTCTTAAATGTGATAGTACAACTTAATGGGAAAAAAGGCAGGCTACAAGCACACTCAGATTTTCTACAACGTGCTCACCATACCGCAGTTACCGTAAATCAAGGCTATAATCAAGATTTTTTCAAAAACAACTCCAAGAGTGCATTGAGATATACATATACAAATAAATGCGTGGTCTCTAATTATCACTTCTTTCCAAAAACACAGCGTGTGCACCCCCCCACCCCTAACAAAAACATGCACAATCTTTTCATGATTAGGAATTTAACCTTATATTTCCTCTTGTGTACAGTATGTATTTATGTTGTGAATCTTCACATAAAAGCTGAGACTTCACACAATGGTGGCAAAATACCTCACAATTCAGATAAACACACTACTCAACAACAGAGTAGGGGGTCTCCACAATCACCAGTGAAGAAACCTTCCTTTCCATTCATTTTTCTTCCCCGATATTGTATTTTCCTCCCTCCACTTTTTTTTTTCTTCAGTGTCCAACCCCATCTGTTATCTCCCACGGCTCCTCTATTTCTCCTTGCCTCCTTCTTCCTCCCCTGCCCTCCCGAGAGACCATCTCTGGGTCAGACCTCTCTCGTGGTCTCGTCAGTTGATTTCTTAAAAGCCCTGAGGGAAGCCGAAGGGCTGATGTCCGATAACATCTCAGTTAGGAACACCGAGTCATGACATCGTCTGATCTGTATCTGATAGTCGAGGCTACAGAGTTCATTACTTCTCATTTTTAATTTTGCAAAGAGAAAAAAAATGCAACCATATGAACCAGCATTCCAAGAAGTTGCACTCTTGTCTTTTAAGGAAATATATCAAGGCATAAAAAAATGTAAAAATGTTGCAGACAATAAACTGTCTAAACAATTAATCATTTAAGCAGAAAATCTTGCTATAATCACATTGGTCCAAGTGTCATGCCCCTGTCTGGGGGGGAATCCAAGATTTTGTTCATGGTAGTGAAAACCTACAACAGAGTTACTGTTATAAACAACCATATTTAAAGGGGAATTAATTCAAAAGAATCAATTTGATCAACTATAGTAATTGCATTATGAAGGTTTTACTGCATGTTTAGTGTGTTTCTTGTAAAACAGCCATGCGTCAGAAATCTAGGAGGTATGCAGGGAAGTCAACACTTTACAGAAAATGATCGGATTAACTTGTGACTGGAAAAAAAAAATGGAAATATGTAAGTCATAGAAAAAAAAAAACAGTAAAATTGCAGACAGTCCTTTGTTTTTGGGTGACTGAAGGTAAACCTGAAATGTATATTTGCAGGAGTTACTTCCCAACCTGGAGGCATGTCTTTCTGTCTCCTGTGGTTCACTGACTCAAAGGGTGACAGCTGCTGTATCTAAATGACAGAATCACCAAAGAATGCAAACCTCAGCTGGGTGCTGGGATTGCTGCAGATGGTAAATATGTCTCTCAGGGTATTTCTGAAAAGGACCTAGGAATATGAAAGTTAATATGATGATAAATGAGAAACAAGATGCAGTGGCATCATAAAATATGTCAACCATGAAGAGAATGAAGTTTCGTTTATGGTTGCCATAGTCTCTGTCATGCAAACGTTTTGATGATCCATTCAATAGGAAAGTAGCACTAAGAAATGTAAAAATCGTGAATATGAATGAATCCTTCTTGACTGTTTTGGGGCATGTTTACCCCACAAGGGGATTTCATTTGTGACATGAAAAGTTTCAAAGAGGGACTGTAGCCATGTAGATTTGTTTCAATCCGGGTGGAAATTTTACCAACCTAAAACTGTAACAGAACACATTTCTCTCACTGGTCTTTGCAGGGGTTCATTCACTAGATCCTGGTATTTGACAGAGGAAGGGGCAGCAGCATGCTACACTGTGACATACTTTCACATCCTATTTACCATTCCTTAGGGGCGGTTATGGTCTGTATGCAGGGGAAGTGCTCTTGAGATTGCTGAGCAATTATACTAAAGAGCTGAAATGCAAATATTGCTACCAGGAGACAATCTGGGTTCATCTTGGTCATCATGCTTTATTAAATTAATTCAAAGCTGGTAAATCTCCTTCTTCTGTTCTATTTCTAGCAGAACCGCGTTGTGCAAACCACTTTATTTAACATCCATTATGTTAAATTCTCTAATCTGAATTATTTCAGTCAAACAAAATTAACCCTTGTCTAGCACAGCTATGTGACATTAATTGCATGAGCATGGGCTAAGATTATAATTCAAACTACAATAAAGCCACAGTATTACAATCTACAAGTTGGAGCTAAATTAATCTTTTTTTTTTTTAAATGCAGTGAAACATGTTTTTCTCTTTTTATTTTGTACAGATAAACTACATGGCGCCACACACCTGTTGATTCAGAGTCTATAAAACCACAAAAAGGGCGACCTTTGATTTGAAAAAAAAAAAAAAAAATCCCCTCATACACCAACATATATTTACTCACAAATGTGTGCCATAACTCTATGACAACCTGCATTAGTGTTGACAGGTCTGTATACAGCATCTTAGACCAGACTATCACATCAAAATGCAAACTTTAAACAGGTAGGCCAAGATCTTAGAAGAACCACAACCTGCCAAATAGTAATATAAACACAGCTTGGAGCTACAACTGGAAATGAGACCCCTACAGAAACACACACACATGAGTATTGCTTTGGTTTCCTGACACTGAGACTTTTAAGTGGCTGCTTCCCACATGTTGCTCCCCTCTGTCTTGCAGTCGTGAAGGGAGAGCAACAAAAAAACCCACCCTGTACTTTCATAAACTGGTATTTGTCGGTGGAGATGTGAGTTTCTCATGTTAATGCTTTGGCGCGAGTGACCGCGATGTTGCTATGGTTTTATTAATGTTGCGTCATTACCATGGTGACCACCAGAGTTTTGCGCCAAATAGCCGCTTGTTAAAATGTCCAATAATGTACACATTTCAACTTAACCGATATGCAAAAGTGCATATACTTGCTGACTACTGTGTTTTACACGTAATATTTCTAACAAAAGGTTCACTTCTTGCACAAAACGCACATTACAACAAGACAAGAGACGGACTGAAAGACCCTTTAAACTCCACATTTTCGATGATTAATGATAAAGGAAGAAAATACCCGTAGCTGTAAATTAGAAAAACATTGTTGTTTTCTCTTTATCGTTTTTTGGGATTATTATACTTGTGTTTACAGTTTTAAAATGTATACTGTAGTGCACTTTAAAGGGAAAAAAGCCGTGTAATGTGCACGGCATACTCACGCTCTCCGTTATCTCGGACGGGCACCCACCGCAGCACGACGACCAACCACCAAGTTGGACTTTGCATAACGGAAATGTGTTTTGAAGCATCAAAAGTTAAGACTTGAGCGAGGTTCGCGTGGAGCAGAGGGAGCTGGAACTTCAGACAAAAAGCTGCATCTTTAAAAGAAAAGCCCGTCTTTTTCTCTCACATTTTGACTGCACGCGACTGATCCTCCGCGGGGGGAAAAGGAAAGAAAACTCAGCCACGAAAAAAAGAGGCGAAAAAAGAGGCTACGCTCATTTCCGCTGTCAAAAAAAGTGTCGCGGTCCGAGCAAGTCGGAGCAGACGACGTCAAGACGGAGGAAATGCAGGACGGGGAGGATTTTCAGAATAAGAGAACCTTTATGCAACAGGAGACGAGCACCGGGTTGAACTGCTCGTTATTCTCTGAAGCACCCATGGGTGCAGATCCCGGGGGGGACGGGGGGGACATGCCCCTGAAAAACATGAAATGTCCCCCCCAATAAAAATACCCTAAATTATTCAAAATTGAACAAATGTATTTTCAGACTTAAAGGTTGAATATGTAGAATATTTATTAAAAATATATTTCTAAAAAATCAATACATCCACGGTGCATTTTGAGGTGTACAGAATGAAAGTATTGCTACTCCATAAATTTTTTTTTTAGTCTGAATTAATATTTTTAAAATTTTTGACAGGCTCGACAATTACTTTTTGTTAGTTTAAACAATTTGTTTAGGGCTCCATATTTCATCCATATATCAATTGATCGTGCATAAAGTAGTCCCATAGGATAAAAGGAAGATGGTGAGAAGAATTTGAGATGAGTAGACACTAAATGCCCAAAACCCTTAAAATTATGATTTACGAATATAACAGTTAAGTAAGCAGTGACACACACTGTTGGCTGTTTAGGACAAATAAACAAGAAAGGTAAGCACAATAAATGATTCCCTGTGCAGTATTTTTTGGCGAGCCTTTACCAATGGTATGAGTTGCATATTGGCAAAAAATTTAAAATTAAAATCACGTTGGTGTCCCCCCCAATCCTGACATCGGATCTGCACCCCTGTCTGAACCACCTCACATAGAAACACACCTTTAAGTTTAATGTCACCGACATGTTTTTTTTTTAATGAAAATATTCTTTAACTTTATGAAATTGTTTCATTACGAGATGTTGCGCATCCGCAGCTATAAATAGTTATCTTAAAAATAATTACCAGAGTCCATAAATAATGCACTGTGGCATCAGACTGCGTCGTTTCTGGTCTGGTGTTTAAAACTGAAGTTGTGTGTTAAAGGATTTCGTTGTGAGAGATCGAAGTTTAAACTTTTGTGCTTTTATGATGAAGTTCCGGACAGGAAGTAGCTCCTCCGGACTTGGAGGATTATGGTTTTCTGTTGCAGGTACGGAATGTGCAACACATGTAAAAACTGACAAAACACAATACTTTTGTTTGGTCACTATTTTTAACAGATGTCTGTAACTGATCACCGGGAGATTCATAATAATACGAGTATTTTAAAGCATTAGCACCTTTTAATCGTCTTTTCCATTGGGAGGACAAAAAAAACACACGTCTCTATCCGTTCAAGCTTAAGAACTGTCGAGTTATATAAACTAAAAATATGTTCGCACCTACTGCAAGATTGATCAAGCAACATTAGAACAATAGGAAGAATAAAAAAAAAACACATTTTATGCATGCCTACATTGGTGATTTCCCCTTCTTAATTCCTGTGTTTGTTTTGCCAGATTGCTAAAAATAAGGGACGTCTAACACGTCTTGTCCTGGTGTGAATTGGTAGAAACCCCTAAAGTCAAGAGACCACAATCTCAAAATTGTTGCACAGTGACACCTGGTGAGAGTCCGGCTGCAGAGCACTGGGAATATGTGGACAAAGAGCTGCGCAACTTGTCTCATCCACATGATGGGGGGGGGGAGACAGAAAAGGCACAAAAAGACCATACATTTGACTATAAACTTACTGTGCAACTTAAAATGTTATAGATGCAAAAACTGCACCACAAATCAGCAATATTTACAGTATATAAACACAGGTTTGAAAAATGAAAACTGTTTATTGAGTGGTTAACACAAAACTGTCAGGGCACCATGATATAACATTTTGATTAATCAGTACAATACTGTCACTTTATGCTGTAATATTGAAATATGCTACTAAAATCAAAGAAGTTCATTTAAAAAAATGGTTATTGCAAATTCTTCGCTCTTAATTTTCATATAGTTAAATTTGACACAGTCACATATTCCTTTAGTGTATAATTACAGTAATACATATCTGTAAAGTTAGCGCTAATGTAGTAGAAATAGTACCTTGGCACATGACTAGGCTGGGAATCAATCTGGGAACCTACCAGTCGGAGGTTCACTGACTATCCACCACATCACAGCCAACCCATTTAGAGAATATATAACAAAAATCGAAATACCAAGGATTAAAAAATAATAAAAACCCACACCGTACCACTTCTTTCCTCACTGTTATTTTTGCACAAGCCACATGTATAACAGTAATGATAGCATTGTGCACTGATGCTGAATGAAATAAATGAGCCTTTGTCAAAAAAACGATTGCACCAAGATGAGCCTTTGGCAAGAAAGACAAAAATGGATAGTCAATAAGGAAGAAAACCACTATTGTCATGTGATACCAATGGTTGCAAGTGGAATAACACAGTTCTAGATAAAAAAAAAAAAAAAAAAATTAAAGGCACATACAAAACAAAGAAAGAAAGCAGCTTTTATGATCAGATAGAAAAACAGAACTAAAGATACCATTTTAAAATGCTGATTCTGAACACCGTAAAAGTTTTTCCAATGCAGAATACGGTAGTAATATCCAAACATTAATCAAGAGGTAAGATGTTCATACACAGTATATACCATCAAGAGCCTTACTCATTTAGTAGTAATAAAACAATCCAAATATCTGATGTAATTAATGATTTGATTGCATATAATTAAAATATGAAACCACTACAATGGCAGGAGTTGAGTCCTACACGTTTGAAGATAATACACCTCCTTTCATGGAGCACAAGATTCCAAAGAGAACTAAGTGACGAGCACTCTTATGACACTGCATCATCTGGCTACTGGCTAACAAGAGCTAAAAATAAAAGGGAGTGAGAGCTCAGAGCACAACATCCTGCTCCCACCATGATCCCTGGTGACTGTCAAGAGGATGCTCAGATATTAGCGACTATAAGGCCTCCAGGGTGACAAGTACCCCATTGGGAGAATGAAGGAGAAACTGGTTAAGTTTTCTGCAGCATCTCTTATTTCCAGAGTGTCCTCACGTAACTATAGTAAGGGAATTGTGGGGTTAAGGTGGCTTTCAGTTGTAGGAAACAAATTCCAACTGCCCTGATTGTGAATCTTTGCTGATCCTGCATTTAAATATCTGATTCAAACAATTAGTTATTGAATAGTTTCATCACCAATATGGCAAAACATGTCATGATGACCTGGGCTATGTGAATTTGTCTTGTGGAACATTTTCAGATCATTATGGTTGTCCTTTTCACAGATCTATGTGGGGATATTGTAGCAGGTACTTATTATTTTTCTCCCTTGCTCCAGTCATTTTCCATGTACATCTCAGAGCTTTAACTCTCCAAAAACAATCATATATCTAGAAGGTAATATGTCAGAAATGGTTGGACACAATAGTAGAAATATTAGCAACAGAGCAACAAACTTTTTTTTAGGAATGCTGATAATAACTACATTTTAAGTGTGAGAAGCAAGTTTACCCCCCAAAATGGTAGAAAAGATAACATTTTGTGCTTCTTGTATTGTAGAATTGTAGATAGAATAGTGTTAAAGTCGTTAAAATTTAAGACAAATTGATTCCCTTGTTCCAGACAAGATTTGGAATCGAGTCTTGCAATCAAAGCTAAGTTGGTCTCCTCTTTTGGTCAAGAAAGTTCAATAAGGTGGCCACTGCAAAATGATCAATAAGGAATGATTTATCTGTGGAAGAAAAAAAAAAAGATGATCCACTTTCATAAGTTTACTGACTCTGGAGCCACTGCACTCTCAGTTCCTCCACTTCTCTGCCATACCAGTCATGTAGCTTGGAGAAGCAGCCGGTGCCGGGGGAGACTGGGCTTTCCAGGGATGCTCCTCTCCTCCGGGGCGGCACTGGTGGAGCCTTCACTCCATCGGCCCCATAACCAATCCCATTCCCAGAGTCTGCGCTGCCCTCCCAGGCCACACAGGACGCGCCCTCAACAAAGCCGTTTGCAGCTGGTGGTTTAGTCCATGCAACCCCATTTTCCCTGGAGCACCCAGAGATGAGCGGCACCTCATCCTGGGAGCTCTTCTGTGCACTGCAGGGGACTGTCATGGAAGGGGCACTTGATGACGATGATGAGGAGGAGGAGGATGATGAAGAAGAGGATGCTCCAGACCTGGAGCGTGCCACCTGACTGCGCCGGGAAGACTTAGGCCTACCTTGCTGGCCTCCAAGTCCAACAAAGGCACCGCCCGTAGCCTCCTGGATCTCCTCCAGCTGCCGCTCCAGCTCCTTCACAACCAGCCTCATGTAGTCGAAGCTGGCCCTCGACAACGCCTTCACCCACGACTCCATGGCCGCCTGGTTCTCAGCAGACATCTTGTACACTCGTGCTTTGGCACAATCAAACTTGATGGCGAAGGCAAACTCCTCGGCGGACTCGCAGAGCTCCACTGTGCATCCCTCCAGAACGATGACACCGATGGGCTCTCGGCTGTCGCGCTCCTCGAAGTAGAAGAGCATGTTGCCCTTGAGGACGAACCAGCGCCGGTGATAAGCCGTGTTGCGCTCACCTTTTTTGAACAAGAAGCCTGTCTTGTCCGGCGGTGAGTCACAGGTGGCATAGTGCGCCACGCTACGTTCATTCAGCTTCATCTTCTCTCAGATTGTTAATTTGCCTTAAAAAACATAGAAAAACAAAACAAAAAATAATTACTTCATTCTTATGACGTGTCAAAAAAGTTGTGTCTGTGCTGATTGGTCTTTGTTCTATAGTTTGCAAGTTTGTGGGTCAGCATATTTGATAAAGTATTAAAAAAAAGAGGTGGATTCAGTGTTCCAGTCCTATGCTGATGTTTCCACAATTATTTTACTGACATCCTTTGCTCTCACAGGTATCAAGCCAGTGGGAATTGCGATTTTATTTTCACTCAACTGTTAGAGGGAAAATATTTACTCATGATGTGGCCTGTTTGATTGATTGTTTTGTTTCAGAAAGGAGGGGCACAGTGTGAGACATTATTCCGAGAAACTGCAAAATTAGGTTCAAAGTCCAATCATATGTTGAATAGTAATCTAGACTCAAACTTTAACGGAGCGTACACACATCTATTAATCAAATATGACTCTATTTGATACTAAAAGGTATAAAACACTTCAGGACTACGGAGTAACGTTATTATTACAACATTTTGTGTAACTCATAGGCTATGCATCGCTGTTTTTAAATCTGCTGCCACAAGTAATACAACCTGAGTGGACGAGATGTGCTCAGTGATCCACAACTAAAGCGACTTGACACTTACGTGTTTATCTCCTATGCAGACTGACATCCATCCCAGTCCTCCACATCTGGATCCCTCAGCTCATCCCAGCTCCAGCTCCTCTGGTCTCCTCAGTCAAACATCTGTCAACGACACTGCTGATCAGTGCAGGCTCACGTGAGACACTATAGTCTCCCACATTGGCTGTCTTTTTCCACGTTAGCAGCTTGTGATTCACCAGCGCGGTCACGAGCTTTGCACACATCAGCACTTTAACAGGAATACATGCAGGGCCTGGAAAACAGTTTCAGTAAAGGCTGATTTATGGTTCCGCGTTACACCGACGCAGCGCCTACGGCGTGGGTTACGCGGCGACGTGCACCGTACGGCGTAAGCGCTGCGTCGATTTAACGCAGAACCATAAATCAGGCTTAAGTCACACAGAACCGCCACATCGTCAAAAACTGACACATCTTCCTGCCTTCATCGTCAGCATTCCCGATTAATGACTCCACTACACTTACCCGAGACGAGTGTAACTGCGTAGTACCTGTAGATTGAGATGCCTAAAATGCCTCATTCTCCGGAGCTGATAAAACGAGACGCTGCTTATTTTATCCTCATCTCCCATTTCCTCCTTTTTTCCTCCTCGCCTCCCTCTCACGTGACCTGCAGCGGGGATACGTGTTGTGTGCTCCGCGACCAGCCTGGCCGGGCGGCGTTGGCCGGAGGACTGCAAAGAGTCCACTGCCTGGATACCCCGTGACATAAAATAAACGTACCCCACTTTTTTCCTAGAAAAGTGGCACTTTAGGTAAAACTGCCTGCTGTTTCACCTGCACGCATGGACAGCCAGGGAATGAATATTTATTATGAAACTGTGGTCTTACACAGCCCTTAGTGCCTTGGAGTTATCAAAGTTTTAATATAGTGTTTTGTTCTGTTGTTCTGGACCATGTTTAAGTAGGCAAATGCGAACTGAAACAACCCCCCCACCCTCCCAACTTCTTTTCCTCACAAACTTGGATAAAATATTCACAAATCTGAAACTGTGTCTGTAAAGTTTTCCCTCTCCCTGTTCGGCTAGCCCAGATTCGACAAGAGCCTGGTGGTTAGACTAACATATTTCATTCATTATAAAGTAATTAATATTTTAATGAGATACTGTGAGAATCCTGTCTCAATTGAATGGCTCCCCAATTACATGCATTAAGCCTTTCTTCTTTCATTTGTTTCCTTGCATTTGACTTGATTTCCAAATGATTAAAAACTACTTCTGCATGTATAATGTGATTCAGCGAGATCAATCTTGGCAGGGAAAACATTGACATATCTTGGGTAAGTTTTAGAAGTAAAAACAGAAATAACTGGCAGAAATGCAGATCTGTCTTTTTCTCACAGAAGAAAATACATTATATTGACTTGTTATGGTTGCTCAAGGGTATTTTCAAGGGCCGATCTCCCAGGTAAATAGCAACTTTTGCTGATGAAAGGTGTAAAGCAGTAAAAGTGGCAAAAAGTATTCAGGTACTCAAGTAAAGAGATTTGCATTTCTGTAATTATTCCCAGTCCATTGGTTTGTTGCTCATTCTTGTACTGGAATCATATATCTTTAGTATCCGTAATGCATTCATTCGGTTATTTTCGTAAACCAATACGTTTATTCTCTAGAATGTTTAAATTGCATGTTTACAGATATGATCAGAGGTGTCAAGTAACGAAGTACAAATACTTCGTTACCTTACTTAAGTAGAAATTTTGGTTATCTATACTTCACTGGACTTTTTACTTTTACTCCTTACATTTTCACGCAATTATCTGTACTTTTTACTCCTTACATTTTAAAAACAGCCTTGTTACCCTATTTCATTTCTGCCTTTAAAACAAACTATCCAGTTAAATTGCTCCATCCGGATAGAGTGAATTTGGTTGTGGTTGTTTCAGATGTTCTTGTCCAGTTTTGTTCTTACATCCGTTCCCTCAGATTCCTGCAAGGGCAGCCTGCAAGTTTAGTTGCAGGCTGCAACTAAACTTGGATGTACATTCCAATAAAGGTTAGGATAAATGATAACATGCCTCTGAAGTTTGACTTTTTGCACCATTACAATACTTATAGGCAACTAGTCATCATATCTTCTGCTCTCTGAAACACATGTTAATGCTCAATAGTACACATATATGGTTCTTTAATATATTTGCATTATACTAAGATGCATTCATTTTCAATGGCTTTTGTCCTTAATGGCTTTTTTCCCCCTTACATTACTTTTACTTTTATACTTTAAGTAGTTTTGAAACCGGTACTTTTATACTTTTACTTGAGTAAAAAACTTGAGTTGATACTTCAACTTCTACAGGAGTATTTTTAAACTTTAGTATCTATACTTCTACCTGAGTAATGAATGTGAATACTTTTGACACCTCTGGATATGATCATAATGAACTCTGAAATAAAAAAACAGTATTGTTTTTTTCATGGTTTGTAATGACCTGATTTTCCTTTACAACAGCTGCACAGTGCGGCAACAGTCCTCTTAATGGATTTGAATTTAGCATTAGCATTTCAGTCCCAACACAGTGTCATTGTCCTTTAGCCCATTCCTGCACCATCCCTGTACTCCTGTCTGTCATCATTATGGTGTTAAACTACTGGCTGCAGCATGTGTCATAGTCGATACGCCCATAACAAACTAAAACGGCTTCATTAGAATATCTTCTGCAGACAGTTCATGGCCTTTAGCACTGCCAGCCTGCTATTTCATCACACTAATCTTCAACTAAAAGATGTAGCTGCTGATGCCATTTTCTGTATTTCTCCATTCGCTCACACCGCCTTCTGGTGACTTTGATCAAGTGTGATGCTCTTGCGGTCGGTTTAATTTCCTCTATTTGGCACTCAGTTCACAGAGTCATGACACTGGAAAAAGATTGCTCTACAAGAAAAAAAAACAGACACTAAAATTAACACAAAAATCATTGATAACTATTAATAAATACGAACAAATGATTGATGAAAGTATACGGACACAGCAACAACGGGTGCAAAGTGTTTACTTCTCACATGTTATTTCCAAACAGTTTGTGAACATAACAATATGTCACTGACAGTTTTCAAGATGTCCCATTAGTCTTTTGATCTGGTTCTTTTTGGATCCAGGGATTGGCCATGAATTCAGTCTGTGTCCAACAGGAACAAAAACGTGGACTTTACAAGTGTGGTGTCTCTGATCTGAATCTGGTGAAAGGTTTGTTTGCTAAAAAATAAAAATGCTACTCACCAGCACACAATTCCCAGCCCATTAAAGCATTAGTGGATAATAGTAAGCAGGAGTATTGTTCTTACTTTATATTTTGATTTGGATCCTGGTTGTCAATAATGAACACCAGCGCACCAACTAAGAACATTTCCAGGTTACCAGTGATTGCAGGATTAGCCTGATTGACATCATATGAGGAAATGAGTAAGAAGAGCTCTGTGCTGCGGAGAGCAGAGCACCCTGCACGTTGGACCCACCAACTGACAACCTCTCTAGAAAAATGCATAGAAAAACACAGTGATGGCTGGACAAAGTGAAGAGTCAGTAATGCATTCATTCAACCCTCCTAGAACATTTTTGTTCGCCTTCTTACTTTTTAAGTAACAAAGCAGCCCATTTAGTCAAGTTTCCTGAAGTGATAACACTCAAGTATTTCATTCCCGAAGACACTATCCTCTACATATAAATAACTCTTTTTCTTGTGCCCTGCTTAAAAAAACATGTACCTTGAGGAATGTCAACTTTTGGGAAACTCCCCCCCCCCCAAACAAAAAAAAAACAAAATACCTTTCAGTCGTCCACCACAATATCAAAAATATCATCTCTTTAAATGTTAAAGTCTCTGTAGAAAAATGCCTGAAATATATTTATCAAAAATGCTTATGTATATTTGTATACAAATAAAATTTGATGCAAATCAGTACTTCATCATTAATCCATTAAAGCTGCAACTATATCCCGTACCACAGAACTGAATCTCTGCATGTTAGTGTGTAATAATCATGGATGCATGGCACCGTTTGAGCAAACAGATGAAGGTCTGGACACAGATCAGTAAGTACGTTATCATTCATTTCAGAACATTGGTTTCTACAAAAACACTCTGCGGTTGAAATATGGCACATACTGACACTATATTATTCTTTCCTTATCTACAGTCCAGCAGAGCAGTATTTTGCTCATAGGCAGACCTATTGGGCTCCGCACACGCAAACAATTACAATTCTTAAAAGGCAAATTCCATCGGCTGAGTGGAGCTATTGATTTCCATCTGAGTATGTACAGAGCAACGTCTGTGTAGACATCAATCAAATACTGGCTGACACCGTTTCTCTCCGTCTTGAACGGCTCTATCTCAACTCACCTTGTAAGTCGTTGATAAGGTTTCAGCAGGACTATTTCATCCATTTATATGGATACACGTATCACCACAACTATACAATTCATTATCTGCTTGTTTTGGCTCCTTGTTTTGGCTTTTGCACAGCAACATTGCCCCTACATATGTGTCTGGAGGTTGTTCAGCATTTTAATGTCAAAGTATACATTTTTTTTTCAAGAGGATATTGTCTCCTGTCAGTTGAACGCCAGCAGCACTTTATGGAAAAGAAGGTTTATGTTTCGGCTCAGCTCCGGCTCCTCCTTCGCTGATCAACCAGGTTGATCAGTCTATGATGCAAACGTCCCCTTTTCTCTTAGCTCCAGTTTCTCAATGGGTCCTGCAGAGGAAAAAGAGGAAATACATTAATGTGAATATCTGACAGCCACTTCACAGTCACAACACCAACTAAATGAAAGGTATCATCACCCAGACAAAAGCCTGGCGACACATACTCAAATCATCAAAGTGAATATGACTGAACAGTGTCACATGCGTTCCCATGTGGATTTAGAAGCCTTTTCTTTTCTGAAATGCTTTCTTGTCTCACTTTTTGTCACTTTTTAAATAGCTGTCATTCTTTTAACGTTTCTTATTCAAGTCTGAAGTGGTTAAACAAAGTAAGGGAGTCCATCTGCGTCACTCTGGCCTTCACAAATCTGATTCAGTTGTTATACATGAAATATTGTTTACCTCTCTAGAGTACAGTGCAGCTGATGCTTCTAAATTTTAACAATCTCCAAAGGGGCGTGAAATCCTCAGATTAAGTTTGCTTCACCACCAAAGCTTCTTAAGTTGCACCGAACCGTCTCATGCCCTTTGACTCCTTCTAACACACATCAGCGCATGAGTGCACATTGATGTCTTTTGCACTCATACAACTCCAAACACATGCACATGCATCCTTTAATATCACAATTTATCTTAACATTCTAATGTATGCATATTATTGGGCACAAGTGATTTAATAACACCCACCCGCTTATTTTCTCACATTATGACTTTGTCTGAGTCATTGATAGAGGCACCAAGATCAGCCAGTTTTCATTCCTAATGAGCACCAGATTTACTTCTAGGCTCTGGTGTTGGCCAATGTAGGTCATATCTATTTTATTTTTATAATTCCCATTACATAAAGTATCTCCAATATAGTTATATTGGCATACAGCACCCGCGTTATTAGTTTAATCTAGTTTAATGTTTCCTTAAAACATTTTTATTTTCAGTGATCACAATGAAATGTAGCTTATTGAGAAAAAAAATCAAAGTAAATGATCCATGCTGAACACGGCTGAGCAAACAGACAAGTGCGTCTCTTAGCAGACTATCACCACCAACAATCAGGCAGAAAAACAACAGTTAATTAATATTCCTTGGCAGGATGTGCATCTTACTCCGACACATTTATTGAGTCTTATTACATGGTGTGCACTTCCCAGGTTCAAATTTCAGATGAAGACAATGCAAGCACTATAACCACGTATATGATTTTGGTGTTTACTGTTACAATGTCTAAGAGATCTTGAATTAGTGATAGATGCAGCTCATAAAATCAGGTTTCAGACTAGTAACATCAACAGAATGTGATGTTGGGTTGTAAAAAACAAAAGCTGTAAATGTAAGAGCCCCTATATTCAAAATAATAATTTATAAGTGGATACTAACAGTCAGAAATATACATTTTCAATTACAGAAGTTAATTTGTATTTCAAAGGTAAAGAGGCAGCTGCAGCTCTGCAAAGACAGATAATGCATGCTGAAATTCTACCAATGATGTTTACTGTTTTCAAAGTTATTTTTTTACTTTAATAACAGCAACCTCTTTGTGCACATGTTTATAGATATGCATGTGCACAAAGAGGTGGTTCTGCATACAGATGCTGCTGAGTGGGAGTGAAGCACCGGCCATGGGGAAAGGAAGAAAGAAATAAAGGAATAGTGAGAGAGCGCGAGACATTTAGAAAGGGAGAGATCTGCACAAAGAAGTAGAGCGGTGAGCTGTAGGGAGTAGGTCAGTGGTGTTGAGTCAGTCCTGACTCATGATGGAGGCGGTGAAGATCCACCTCCTCCCTGCCCATTACAACTTCATTCTGAAGCCTGGAGCACGGGACCTTAAATATGCTACACAAAAACTCCCTGGTCCTGTTCAGAAGAGCAGTGGCTTCTGTTTCACAGGAGCAATCTCATTATAGCTCCTGGGCATATTTAAGAAAATTTGAAAAACTGCTATATAAACTTCAGTTGAAAAGAAGACACATTTGTGTTTCAAAAAAGGGGACACTTCTACTTATTCTTCAGGATATTGAAACACTTCACACCTGTAAATCTATTGATAAAAAACAAAGCATATTCTCTTTTGCATTTTCAATTGTCAAAAGTCCACTCTGACAATGCCCTTGGTTCAATGAGTTGTGTATTACACTTAAAGGTATAGTCAGTAATGTTGGAGAGCTAGCAAGATTTGAAAGTGGCACCTCCTCTAAGCCCCGCCCCCTCCTCCCCCTCCCGTCAGCGCTCCGTCCAAAGCCACGCCCCCACAAACTTTGGGGAACGCACATTTGCAGGAGTCGAGTTTTCCAGGACATTTTGGACAGCACATTTTCAACAAAACTACCCAAAAAAATATCACAGAATATCTGTATCGTTTCTGATTGGGTGGGCACTGCGCATCAAGGCTGATTTATGGTTCCGCGTTACACCAACGCAGAATGGTGCGCGTCGCCGCGTACCCTACGCCGTAGGCTACGGCATAGCCCTACGGCGTAGCCGTGGCAACAGAGCCTGCACAGCAGCGCACCGCCAGCCACACCGCCAGCCGCACCGGCGCTCTCCGCCCTCGCCGGGATGGAGACGCCTCCATCCCCACGGACCCCCATACTGGGGACCCCCATACGGACCCGCAGAATCGCACTTTGGCTTTCTTTTTTTAGCCTTTTTAGCAGGGCGAGCCGTTACATTCGACGTGACCGCCTGACCGCGAGCCGGCGGTGAAGCCGGGAGCAGCGGGGGCCCTCCGATGTCAGGCCGCGGTTGCCAGTCTGGAGGAGTGGGGGGGGGGGTTACACTGGGACACTCTGAGCCGAGGACGACCTGTGGGAAGTGGACACGGGGGCCGGAAGCAGAGTGCGCGCATGGGACAGAGGAGGGCGTGGGCGGGACTTAAAATGGATCTGATTGGTTCTTTCCCCCCCTGCCAAGCCTGTGGTTCTCTGACCCATCCGTGCCATTCCGGCCGCAAAAAACAGATTGGTCTTGGAGTTTTTACAGGATTAAAGCTGTCAGAGAGGTCAGATTTTTTTCTTTCCTTTTTCTGAACACATTATTCACTGGCTACTCTCAGGATGGAAGGACCATTTCACCCAGTATAACAATAAATGTTTTTGAATACGATCACAGACTATACCTTTAAGGGAAGCATCGCTGTAGTAAAAACCCATATGAGCAGCACGTATTGATAGTGGTTGCAGTCCATTCTGTTCAGCACTCATGTGTATGCATGTGCATGCTTGCTGCTTCCAGACTCAGTAGGATCCCCTGGTACAAAGGAAATAGTGGCAAAGGTTTCACACTTAGAGCAACCATTAAGAGGACAAACACACACACACACCACAGCAAACACAGCTGAAACAGCATCAACCTACATCGCATCAGGTTCTTTCTTTCTCTCAGTCCGAACACACACTCTCCTGTTCTGTCTCATTTTTCTCATGGCTGAATATCCACAGATCCCTAATCCAGTTGGGGATTTTAAATTGTAAGGTCAGTGCGGACATTGTGTTTAGTCATCAGTGCATGCGGTTTTCTCAGGGTGCTCCCTGCCAGAGCTTCCCACCCATCCTAGCACAAACCTGTGATGTATTAACTGTACTGTTTCTAACTGAACTGCCCCCAACATGTCTTTGCCTTTTATTATTTCACGGCTAATGTCGGTACGAAAGCTGTCTGAGGCAGCAGTTATCTTCTGGGGTCTAAGCCAGCTAATTAAGGGCATTGCTGGGAGGAACGTGCTACCATGCCCATCCAACTCGAGGGTATGCTGTCTCCCCAAGTCTTGGATGACATGCAGTTTTACAAACATCTATAGAAATGCCAATGTGTGCCCATACGCACACTCAAACACGCACACAAGTGGGACTCCTTAACACTCAATTTAAAAACAATTATCTGAGTTCGCACACATGGGGATCTCTAGCTTTATTACTTTTTTATAGAGGCTGATAAAATGGAGACTCCCAAGTGTTCAATATACTGTAGATTGGGATGGTATATTAATGTTCATTTATTTTACTTAATGGAAATAAAGTGCAGCATTTATTCTGTTAGATTATTTGTAGTTAAGAGAAGAACAACTGATTAGTTTATTGTCCATTTAGACTCACCTATCATCTATATGGAGGGTTGGTGTCTACAAAAACATAAATGCAGTACTTACACTTGTTTGCTCACATCTTTGTTTTGAATTTCCGTATATTGCAGGCAACACAAACCCAAGATCTCATTATTTTGTCCTGTCAGGCGTCATCTCATTTGCTGATACACGTCACTTTCTGCATTTCAGGCAGTTGGGATAGTAAACCTTTTACAACTTTGTAACAATGACATTTATTCTCAGAACACACAAAAAGAAATTGATCTGGCATCAACAAAGGAGTGTTGCAGGTATTATGTTATCTTCCAGCAGTTATGTCTTGTGCAACAGGACTGGGTCGTCCTGGGCACATTTCCAATGTCAATATTCCCTACACACTCTCTAAAGGTGAGCGTTTAGGACCGAGGACACAGCATTTTAGTACCCACACCCCCTTCTTCCTCAGATATGCCTTTCTAATGTCTGTAGAATGTGGTGGGGCATGCTCTTACTGAAAAATGCACTGATGCACTGATGGAACCTGGAAAGGATGTCCTGTAGTCAGCATACGTTGGTCTAAAATCTGAAAGTACTTATTCGTTTTGCTTCTGCCATCACAAAAGTGCAATTAACCTTAGTCAAGGGCACCCGCAGCCATCACATGCCCAGGCTTTTGCACTTGTTGCTGATAATATTCTGGATCATCATTTTATTTTTGGCCCAGAGCCCACAATGACCATTTCTCAGGGGTGGGGGGTAGGCAATACCAGTTCACCTGACAACATTAAAAGTGCCTGTGTGATTATACCAGCTTTTGATGAAAGGCGACTCGATGCATTGTCATCTGGGGGATTGGAAAAGACTGGTGTCCAGCCTAGGCTAGCACCCTTGTCCTTTAACTGCTAAAATCCCTTCACATTCCTGAAACTATTAAACTATATTAAACTCTGTCGAAGGAGAAATATGCAAATCCCTTCAAAACTTTCCTTGGAGGAATATAGTTCTTACAGTTCAATGATTTTCTTATGCTGACAAAATGAAACTTTTCTGCCCAACTTTGCGACTTGAAGACTGCCTTTTTGTGAGCATTGCTTTTGTCCCAGAGTCACCGATTAACAGCACGTTTTAAATGACATCCTTATATTCGCCTGGCTCCTTATTTGCCCTGCATTTCTCCTTTCCAAATTTTTTTTGGAACGTGTTGCAGGCCTGAAATGCAGAAATAGATGTATATTACCAAATGAAATAAAGCTGACGAGACAAACCATAAAATGCTTACGGCTGATGTCTGCACGGAAATAGCAGCCGTAACTGAAAACTCTGAAGGCCTGTTTTTTTTTTTTTTAAGTAATTGTTATTCCAATACTGTGCCAACTTTTTTTGACTTTAAGATTTGAAAATTAAGAGATCCAGTCTCACAAATCCAGGAGTTGATGTGCCATCAAATGCCTCTCTCTCTCTCTCTTCACTCAATGTCACTTTCTTCTCATTATCTTTCTCTTTTCAATCCTTCAGTTTTATACATCAGCAAAATGCCACGTCAACTGGGAGGTGAGGAAGGAAGAGTTAGTATCAATGCATATGTCTCTTATTTTTAGTTTAGGGAGGTGTGTGCATGAAGACACAAATAACTCCCTGCATAAGGTATGTAATGTAATTCATCTATATTTCCTCAACAGCTTGTATTCATATACAGTGTAGCCATTTGTGTATACATCGGTGTCAGAAGATCTTTTAGGCTTTGGATGAAATCTAAAGGAAGCAGCTTTTCTTGTTTTATCCAGAAGGATATACATTAATCACACTCCACTCAAAAGAAACAAGTACCTCAGTTCCAGACTCATTAGTACCAAAGGCCTCCACAGACACATAGATACAATTTAGCTCTAGTATTGTCAGTCACCCTTTATGACATTCACAACATTCCTTTTAGTAAGCAATCACTCCCAATTAAAAAAACACTAGCCATATAATGTATGCATTCACAAACATGTACACAGATGAATAAAAATAAACCTGAAAGTAGATATGCATCAGTGCTCACATGCAATTGTTTTCTTTCTTCCTCCCTTTTCTTTTCCTGACAAATGCAATCATACATGCACAAACACTCACCGCCTCTTCCTGATCCCTCTGTTTACGTCGTAGCGCCCCTCGGCAATGCCTTTCTCTCCATTCCAGTCACTTTATCCATCCCTTTGTGTTTGTTTCTCAACCTCGCCCCTTTCTCTGGATAATCCAAAATTGAACTGGAGTAGAAAGCGCTCGTAAAGTAGAAAACAGTATCAATTATTCAAGAATGTTTAGGTTAAGACATAACAGGGGTGTTTGGTGTCAAACTGTGGTGGTGGTTGATTTGCGTAGGATTGTTTTATGGGGTTTTAGGGAAGGCGTGTGAGGAGGCACACAAGGTGGAGGAGTGTTTGTTGTTGGTGGGAAACTCCGGCTGACAGGGAGCCCTCCGTTTTCCAACATTAATTCATGAGAAAGAGGATGAGAGGGAGGAGGGGAGGATGAAGAGCAGTAATGCACAGGGCTGAGCCTCAAGTCATTTAACTCAGCCTGTAAATGTAGTTCTGTGTCATCTACATCATATTGGAGGTCACAGTCGGGGCAGTAACCGTGATACTGGACCTTCTCACTGAAACGGACGCGCTCTTTCTCACGTGGCTCTCTGCTGTTCGCTTTGGGGCATTTGTTCTTTTCATGCCGAAGAAGCGGCATCGGTTTGGGCAACGTAGGAACAAGCCCTGATTCAGGGATCCCGCTCTCACCAGCAATGAAACATGGAGCGGATGAGAAAAAATCCTTGTTTGGTTTGGGTGGGAAAACCCCGCCATTCCTAAACAAAGACCCGTTTGCCTTGGATATATTCCCTGATAAGACCAATGTCGGATGAGGCAGATTTTTTATGTTGTGGTCCTCAGCTTTCAGCGGGGTGAGTCTTGGCGGGGGAAGAGGCGGACGCGGTTTCTTCAGTACAGTCAAGACTGCAGGAAGATTGACCGGGACTGGATTGTGGGGCACCTGGGTTTTAAAGAAGCAGTCATCGGGGAAGATCTTCATCTTCTCCAGGCTCGAAGCAGTCGTAGTCGTGGTGGTGGAGCTTGAACTGGAATTGAGTGTGTCTGTCTTTGAGCTGTCCGTTAGTCCTTCCTCCTCCAGTTGCAGGTCACAAGTCAGAGTGTCAATCTCATGAACCACCTGGTGACAAGCAGAGTAAATGTCACTGTGACAACGAGGTCAGGAATGATAAACTATATGATAAGTGGCATGAGAGGATGAAATATCATTACCAACAAGGACAGTAATTGGAGGCTGCAACAGAAATGAATATAGGATTTCATCAGGACTTAACATGCTCGTCTAAGGGGACATCTGTTTTTGAATCGTGGATAATTAAATGACTGAGATGGGATTAATAGGCTGCGAAGGACTGGCGACCTGTCCAGGGTGTAACCCCTGCCTTTCGCCTGAAAATGAGCTGGGATAGGCTCCAGCAGACCCCCGTGACCCTGCAAAGGATAAAGCGGGTATAGAAAATGGATGGATGGATGGTATTAATAGGAGATGTGAAAGTACATACAGTACGTACATAAATAATAAAAAGTACCTTCTAATACTCTACCTATCCACTCATCCATTTAGTATTCTCACTTTATTCAGTTCAGGGTCACAAGGAACTGGAATCTATCCAAACTGAAATTTGGTAAAAGGAAAGATATGCCGCTATCCTACAACTTTAACAAGCCAATGCAAGGCCAACAAAGGACGGACAAAACGATGATCTACAGTCCAGTCTTAAACATATTACATCATCTCATTTTTTTTTTAAAGACTCAGTTATTCTGCCCACCCAGAAAGTGAGGACTGATATGCTCAGACAATAGATGCAGATGGTAAAGTTTTAAACTACATACATACTACGATAAATATTGTCCCAGAATGAATTTACATGATGGTGTTTAATGTTGGTGCCAGAAATTAAAAATGTCTCGCACCATCAGGCACCATTTGCATTAGTCCAAACAACACCTTTGGAAAAGAGATCCTACATGGTTCTCCTGTCTCTGGGCATTTTATTAATGGCTGCTTGGCTATTAAAGACCCAGAAAGTCTAATATAACTTGAGCTGAAAATGCCAAACTTCATACTTTCACATCCAAGAAAAGAAATCCTTACAAGAGTACAGTTAATGCATTTCCCTTTACAGCATTCATACTGACAACAGTGACAAGCTGTATGTTTATTTTTTGATGTATAGCTCAAGATGTCCGGCACATTAGCCTATTTTAATACATGATTGCTTATGGATTTGAAGTGCTTGTCTAAACAGTGACTTGGTAAGAGGCCGGGAGAGAAATGACGTGAGTAACGAGTAGAGAGAGGAAAACAGGCAAGTGGCTGAAGAGAAAGATAGTCCTGGATAGTGCAGAGAAGGCAGAGAGCTTAACTCTCCATCCAGTCTTTAAATGGATAATTTGTTGGGACACACAGAAGAGGTAATACCAGTATCCCAATGTGCAGCCCCAGCTGTAGGCCAGGCAGCGTGTGCTGCGGTGCCAAGCATCTGGGAAGGGTCTCTCCTCAGAGGCAGGCTCGGCTCCAGCCCTGTCTGTGAGTTATAACAGATAACTGCAATTCAAATGGATTATGCCCCAAACACTGGCTTTGATAGTGGCACCCCCTTGAGGTATGTATTCAATGTGTGTGCAGTGTCAGAATAACTGATCCTCTACACAATTTCCTGTGAGGGGGGAAAAAAGAACAAAAAAGAAAGAAAAAGAAAGAGGGCACATCAGAAAAAGATCACAATAGACAGATTACAATGCCCTCTTTTTTTTAAAGTGTGATGCCTGCTGTGATATATTTGAAACTGCTGAAAAAAGGAAAAACAAAGTCTTGTTGAACTCAAGTTGAAAAAAGAAAGAAAGAGAGAGAGAGTGAGTGAGTGAAAATATAAGCGAAGCGGAGATGCAGAGGGAGACAGATGCTGTCTCAAGTGCCCATCCATTATGTAGGAAGCAAAGACTGTATGCAAGGTTTTATTAGAATGGCAGCTTGTCATGTCAAGGTGAAAGGTTTGGACCATCACCCTGGATGCCTGGTGTGTAGCCTGCAGAGGAGCGTAAACATAGGAGCTTGTAAGCACTGTCGGTTATTCCTGCTGAAGCGAATGAATGGGAAGAAGCACTGATCTGATGCAAGCACTGTGTATAAAGATATGTCACAGAAGGACTCCCTCAGAACAGCTCACTGTGTACGGTTCTTAATATCAGTTTAAACATGTCTCCCAAACATGCATCTGCATCTAAGCTGATTGTCAATCAGCACCCGTTTATATATGAAGCACTGAGATTTAAAATAGCCATGCAGATTTGAGAGTTTTGCTGTTTGAGAAGGAAAAAGACCACAAACAAAACATTTTGATGGGATGCAGACGACTGGCCGTGTAAAGCATAATGAAAAACAAAAAGAGAAAGAAATATAGCACCACATTAAGAATGACAACTGAAACTAATACAATACCTCTCAATTATTTTGAAGTATATAATTTGCAGCAAACAACCGTCTGCATTTAGATGATGAAATGCAATGCAAAACCGCATTCATGCTTGAACCAACTTGTTCATTAAATATTAATTGTGATTATATATATTTTTTTTCACTTTCATCATAGCTAGTGAGTCAGGGCGAAGGAAGCTGTCCTGCCATTTCACACCCCACATCCTCCTGTGCCAAATGTCTTTCATGTAGGAGATAATGATCACATATATTAGTGGGCAGGGGGAGGAGCGCAGGCTGTGCATGTGAGAGAGTGTGAGAAGGCGTGTGCCATTTCCAGGCCACAGTATAAGGTGGATGTCAGACTCCCATCTGGATGCTTAGAAACCAGCACACTCACACCAAGACTGTAAAGAAAAACACAAAGAAAGGCAGACATTCCACAAGAAACTCTCTCATCATGTTGATTTACCTCTTTCATCTCTTTGGCTAAATCCTTAAGGTCTCCCAGTATGGTTTCCAAATTCTCCACGATTGTCTTGATCTCCTTCTTCACTTGTACTTTGGAGACTACTCCTTCAGCCTCCGCATTTGGTGTCCCTGACATTCTTCAGTTTGTAGCACAATCTATTTCGTGCAAGGATCTCAAGTCAAATCCTTTTGGTATTTTCGAAGCCACTTTGTCGACGCATTTTATTCAGTCCTCCGCTCTTTCTACTTTTGTCCATACATCACGACCAGGACGGACCACAGTGGCGTCGGGCGGCATTCTCGATCCGTCACTGGGCATGCGCAGTGGAGCCGAACGCACCGAAAAATAAGGGTCATCATATCAAAATATTGTATCATACCGTCTGAGAAGCGGCGCATGGCCACAGGTTAGTCAACACATAACGCGTCTGCGTGCAGCAAAAAACAACACAAAAGCACGCCGGGAACATCTCCCACGCCGGTATTAGGTTGAATTCCACACGTTGGAAGAAAATACCCAACGCGACTGTAATCTAAAACATGTGTCGGCCACCGCAGGAGAACAGAGCTGTCCAAACCTTCACGCAGTCCGGCGCTGTTGTGATGGTCCATAATCCTCCGGCATCGAGAATATGGCGAAACACTCCCCCCCTTCTTTCCCGAAATAGGAGGTTTCTGACAATGACACCCCGGAGGCACTTTCAGCATCAGTTCACTCGGCTCATCCCGTCTCCATCCAGCCTCCTTGGAGAGTGCGAGCAGAGCATCCCTGTACGAGCCCTCCTCTCCTCCTCCACTCCTCCTCCTCTCCTCCTGCCCTCCTGCCCTCCCTCGCGCTCTGTGACTGCTGCTGTCTTATGTTCACATGTAATAATCATTATAACAACACATAAGTTTCATATAGCGCTTTTCGGGGTACCCAAAGACGCCTGAATTATGGTTCCGCGTTAAATCGACGCAGAACCTACGCCGTAGTTTACGCGCACCGTGCACCGTAGGGTCTGCGTTGATGTAACGCGGAACCATAAATCCGCCTATAATGTCATATTAGGCAGTTGTAGTGTTGTGGTGAAATAGCCTAACTTATGTCCACCCATAGCAGTCCTGTCCCAAATACAGTCAAATAGGAAATAATCTGGGATACTACCACTTGCATGTTTCACATGTTGAATATATAGATACAGGACTGTCTCAGAAAATTAGAATATTGTGATAATGTCCTTTATTTTCTGTAATGCAAAAATGTCATACATTCTGGATTCATTACAAATCAACTGAAATATTGCAAGCCTTTTATTATTTTAATATTGCTGATCATGGCTTACAGCTTAAGAAAACTCAAATATCCTATCTCAAAAAATTAGAATATTCTGGGAATCTTAATCTTAAACTGTAAACCATAATCAGCAATATCAAAATAATAAAAGGCTTGCAATATTTCAGTTGATTTGTAATGAATCCAGAATGTATGACATTTTTGTTTTTTTAATTGCATTACAGAAAATAAAGAACTTGATCACAATATTCAAATTTTCTGAGACAGTCCTGTATAGTGTGTGGACAGGTTTGCTGGAACCCTTCTGTTAAAGAAAGAACACTCCACAATGGTTCCCTGAAATAACTGGAACAAAAGTCAAAATAAATAATAATTTACTAAAAAAATGACTAATTGAACCAGAACTTTTTTATCGTACAACATTGTGAGGAAATCACTGCAATAAAACCCTTTTTGTAGCTTTTAATGAGACTCCCGCACCTGTAGACAGCTATTTTGGTCCAGTCCTCACGAGCAAATGGTTCCAGGTGTCATGGTTCAACTCTTTTCACAGATGTTCAGAAGGATTCAGATCAAGACTGACTGAAGGCCACCTCGGCATGGTCCAGGGTTTTGTTCTTAGTCATTCTTGGGGCTTTATAGCAGTGCATTTTAGGTCATTATCCTGTTGGAGACCCGTGACCTGCAGCTGAGACCAACCTTTCTTACACTAGGCAGCTCATTTCACTCCAGAATGCCTTGATAAGCTTGAGATTTCATTGCTCTTTGCTCAAATTCAAGACAGGCAGTGCCTGATGCAGCAAAGCAGGGCTTAAACAACCAAGCCTCTTCCATGTTCCACATTATACTGTTCTTTTCCATGAATGTTTCATTTTTGCATCTGTGAAAACTCCAGTTTCTTCTCATCTGTCCAAGGTTATTTTCTGAGAGGAAGGAAGCCTCTCAGTATGCCTTTTGTCAAATTATAATCCAGCATTTTTATGATTACTTTTTATGATTTACTTTCAACTGGAGTTTGTCCTCGTCCAATTTGGGTCATCATCTCAAACAGAGAAAGATGGTGTGATTAGACACTCATGTACATTGACCTTGGAGTTTGTCTTGAATCATTTTGAAACTTATTCTGGGCTCTTTGTATTTGTATTATCTGTCTCTTCAATTTATCATCAATTTTCCTTAAGGGGCCACGTCTTGGGAGGTTGGCTACAGAGCCCTTGAACCTTAACTTCTGAATTAAATTTGCAACTGTACTCACAGGACCTTTAAGCTGCTTGGTGATGGGCTTATATACACGGAGTATGGAGTTTGCTAGAGATTAAACATCCAAGTCAGCAAAGCTGAAATGAATGAATTGAGTGGTTGATTGACATAAAGTGAAGTGGAAATTTAAGCGGACATATTATCTGAAAAATATGTTTTTCTGTGCTTGAGAGCATATAATTCATTATCTGAAGTGAATAGCCTGTTTCTTTGCTTTGGGCAGCCTGAGTCTGAAAATATTCTATTCAGTGAGATTTACAGGGTTCTAAGCAGAATTATCCAGGCTCACCATTTTTATCTTCATCCAACTTCACATCATTCAACATTTACTGAAAGGGGGGTAATGGGGGTAACACATAGTCTTAATGCTGATTTCAAAAGATTTACACCTTTCAGGGGAGAGGGGTTGATTTAAGCCGAGTGTCTGACTTGACTCCATAAACTAGCTGAATTGAACAGAACTGTAAAAAAAAAAAAAAATGTTGAATAGGAAGCTGCTGTACAGTACCTCTGTGGTATTTTTAGTACCAGACATTTAATGATCACTTATGGAAACCATGGTAACCTTTAAAAAAGGATGTAGCTCAAGGTTGAGCTAAATATTTTATAACTTTTAGTGCATAATAAATATAATTTTATAGTTTTGTGAGCTGAAGTGAGCTGAAACAATCTTGCCTTTTTGGTCAAGATTGGATTTTTTCATGTAATAAACAGTCAATCAGTATAAAAAAAGAACACAAAAATATAGTTTAACTAACTCCACAAGCATCAACATTTATGTGCTTCCAATCGTTTCTAATGAACTTCATCAACTTCTGTGCATACATATGTAAACAGTATTTTGAACTGCAATATCAAATTGACTACAGCTGTAGATCAGTAAATGTACTCCTTATCATGATGATCATCATTTAATAATATTCCAGTTATTGGACTGGCAGAGTAAACTTGACATGTAAGGATAAATATTTCAAAACGAAAACATGAGATCAAAGTGCGGGGACTGCTTGCATAAAAGCAGCGTTATAAAACCCTGGCGTGTGATTGGTCGGATGATAAATCTCTGGTCTCTGATTGGTCGTAGCTGATAGTGACTCATCGTAAACGCGGAAGTGGAAGTTTGTAGTTCGTGGCGTGTTGTCAGTTTCCAGTGCTGCTGTTGTCGGTTCAGCTCTGATCCCAAATCTTAAAGTGTCTCAGCGTGATGTCTTTGTCATTTGAAGGAAGAGTTGTACTTGTCACCGGCGCCGGAGGAGGTAAAATCGTCGTCTACAAGACTTTAAGTTGTATTGACACTTAAATTGTAGCGTTAGCTCCAAGTGCTAACGTGTTAGTGTTGATTTTTGCAATGAAGTGCATTAAAAACACAAGTAATGAAAGCAGCCAGTGTATGAATCTGATTTCTGTTGCTCTGTTGCTACATGTAGTAGCTGCCCAGCTGTCAACATGTATAATTATTTTTGATTGCCAGAGGACTAGCAATAGATATCCGACATATGTAAGTCACCATGTCATAAAGGTAATCAAATAAATCAGCTTTGTAAAGATTATACATCTTGAATCATATTCTTTTCCGCCAGTAAAATATATATTGTTATAAAGAGCATAGGGAGCAAAGTACAAACACTGCAATGGCGTAGAAAGAACCACTGTGTCGAAATTGTGTGAAAGGGCACAGCAATCACGATGGCTGCTTAAAGGGGGGTCTTACTCTGAAAAAGTGTTTTTAGTTCATTTTCTTCTGTATTTCTTTTCCACAGGCCTTGGAAGAGAATATGCATTGGCTTTTGCTGCCAGAGGGGCTTCAGTAGTTGGTAAATAAATTGTATTATTAAAAAGTGTTTAAAGAACAGGTATAGAAAATATGACGGGTGGTTAAAGCTTGAATGTGAATCATTGTAGCTTCTAATATAGTTGGTTATTTGTTTTAGTCCAACAGGAATTATATACGGAAGAGTATTAGGGTCAGGCAGGAGAAAAAATATTTGAGAGGGGAAGATTTTTTTTCTTATTGTGCACTTCGAGAAAAAAGTCGAAATGTTGAGATTAAATTGTACTTCAACATTAATCTCAACATTTCAACTTTTTTCTCGAAGTGCACAATGAAAAAAAATCTTCCCCTCTCAAATATTTTTTCTCCTGCATGGCCCTAATACTCTTCCGTAATTATATGACTTTACTCAAGATTGTTATTTTTATGATTTGTCAATCATGTATGTTTAATAGTAACTTGGAATAATTTTATTTTTCCATAGATTCATATCATTCACCTCGATCCAGACATGCACCAAAGCTGTGGTTGCAGCAATAGCAGCCATATTTTTCTGTGTTATATGAAAGCAAGATTCCTGCACCTGCAGGACACACTGCATAAAAAGACCGCTGGGTCGCAATGGTCCTGTTTTGATTGCAGTCTGGTTGCACAGATTGATTATTACAGACTACTACTACTAGCAATGATACTTACCAAAGTTTTGCTACTAGAAACATTCTTCCAAGTCACTGTGGGTACAGCGATGGCAGTCTTAAAAATGTGAAAACTGGTTCAATATAGCGAGTTATATACAGGACTGTCTCAGAAAATTTGAATATTGTGATTTTCTGTAATGCAAAAAACAAAAATGTCATACATTCTGGATTCATTACAAATCAACTGAAATATTGCAAGCCTTTTATTATTTTAATATTGCTGATCATGGCTTACAGTTTAAGATTAAGATTCCCAGCCAGAATATTCAAATTTTTTGAGATAGGATATTTGAGTTTTCTTATGCTGTAAACGATGATCAGTAATATTAAAAATTTGAATATTCTGGGAATCTTAAGCTGTAAACCGTAATTTGTTTTTTTAATTGCATTACAGAAAATAAAGAACTTGATCACAATATTCTAATTTTCTGAGACAGTCCTGTATATTTTATGTGGATGTGGGAATTTCAAGTAAATTGTGCTTCATAACTTTTTTGAGACTTGGCCATTGTAATGACCACAACAGCAGTGTTATCCTAACTCTACATGGCTGCTGATATTGTCAAAAAAGTGTGTGATAAAATTTCCTGTGGCCTGGACTGAACTCGCTGTTAACTTGGATAAGGAATCAGCTTTTTCTCCAGCTTTCTCTTAAGCTAATTTCTTATGAATAATTGCAGAATTGACCTTGTTATTGCTAATCTTTTTTTTTTCTTGTTGCAATAAAGTGAATGACCTTGGGGCAGACACAAAAGGGGGTGGAAGGAGTTCTGCAGCGGCTGATAAGGTGGTGGAGGAGATAAGAGCAAAGGGAGGCAAGGCTGTAGCTAACTATGGTGAGAAGTATGGAACACTCTTCACTTTTCTTGTCCTTTCCTGTCCTCTGTATTTGCTTTCTAGCTCCATCCGTTTTCTGCCTTGCTTCCCAAATGGTTTGTCATTTATGTAAGAGCAGACTAAAACTGATATTGATTTCTGTAAGTCTGTCTAATTCACTGAGGACACTGTTGTGAGCGTTGAAGATAAATGTACAATCTTTAGCCTCATCTTTGTTCTTCTCACATACAATGGAAAGACAATCTAGTTTTAGAGAACACAATAAAACTTTGACACATGCTTCACTTGTAATTTTGAGCATGCCACATTTGTTTGAGGCAGACTTTTGTATCCACTTTGCAGTAAACAATGAAGCCCAGCAATCAATAAAAATGTCATGCCACACATCATTACTCCACACACTGAGAGTTTGAGGGAGGCTATCAACTTTCTGCTGAACATACAAGTTTGTAATATGTTTCAATCCTGATGTATTATATTATGTAAAACTGGCTGTGCACATTGTTTCCCTCCAGAGATTCAAGCATGAACAACAATAATCAAATCTGCAACTAAACCTAAACTAATGAGAACCAGTTTCTACAGTCCTCCTTTAAGTTCACACACCTTAAGACAGTGATGATTCCTTTCTTTTTTTAAACTTTATTTTTAAAGATTTTTATATTTTTGACATTACAACTAAAATGTAACAATGCCATAAAATTAAAAGCAAAGCAAAATAAAAGAAAGAAAAATAACAAAAGTGCACAGATTGTAACAACAGGTCAGGTCAGTGAGCCACTCTGATTTTAACAGCAAAGGAAAAGCCACATGGCAGCATTGGAAGTTCACCTCCATCAAAAGTCCCAAACATAAATCCCAGGCCATCAATTACACATATGTGTACACCGACACAGAGGGATGTGAAGAACCTGTGCAACTGTCTATCTTCATAAACATCTGCCTCACATTCTCACAAAGATGTACACACCTCCACACCCTCTTGCTCACCCATCAGAATAAGATGAAGTGATGATTCCTTTCATGCACATACAGATTCTGTAGAAGATGCGGAAAAGCTGATCCAGACAGCCCTGGATGCATTTGGAAGAATAGGTGTGTATGCTTGAAGTGCTAATATCAGATTATTGTAAGTGATGATGTTGTTATAAATATTTAATTATATCATATTTTCTTCCAGATATTGTTGTAAACAACGCTGGGTAAGTGATTCCACAGCATTTATCAGACTTTTTTTGTTGATTACGTTATCTGGTTTTACAAATGCATTTCGAATTGCTTTTATTACAATAGGAGTGTGAGGTACGATAAATGTACAAAATACAACTTCAAGTTTTTGCTCACTAGCCAAAAATACTTAAATTCCTTTGTTTTTGTTGTCTAGAATTCTTCGGGACAGATCATTTGCCAGGACCAGTGATTTGGACTGGGGTAAATAAATAATCTCTCTGATTTTACTTTCCCTTCATTTAATACCATCAAATAATTTTATTTTGTTTGTCAAACCACCAGACTATATGCACAACATATTTTGTTGTTGTTTTTCTTCGTTTTGAGCCTGTATTGCTGGTAGCTTATATCCTTAGAAACAGATGGTTGTGCTCCACGTGAAACTAAAGTGAAATAAGAGAAATGTGTAGTGTTTTATGTTGATGTTTACTGTGCATTTGCCTCCCCTCTGATTTCAGACCTCATTCAGAGAGTTCACTTGAGAGGCTCTTTCTTGGTGACTCGAGCTGCCTGGAACCACATGAAAAAGCAAAATTTTGGCAGGTAAGGAGTAAATCTAGCAACAGCCATTGGTGCATGCTTTACCTGTCTTATTGGTTAAATGTAATTCGCTAATTTCTTTTATGTTGTTTTTTTGGACCTACTTGGTGATAAAGTCTGGAGCAGATATACTTTTGGACTGTAATCAAAATAAGTGTGAGTTGAGGACAAGCTAAAGAACCAAAAAAGTACACATTATATATTATAGGTAATAATCCATGTTTATTCTGGCTCTGCTGTTTCTTGATATCCTTATATATGTTGGTCTGATGGCGTAAAGCATCCGTCCATCCGGGTTTGGATCCAGCAGACCTCTGTGAACTTGAGCCTAACCAAAAAAGTGAATTGGGTTCTGCAGCACCAAAGGTTAATCTGTGAATAACAGAAATGTGCGTGCATATTCATCACGTTCTCGAATTATATCAGCAGTTTAAGATATCCGTGCATCCCTCACGGGAGGCTTCTTGAGCGAAAAGTGGAAAAATCCAGTAGATAATTTACATCGAATTGAAGAAGTGATGATGTATCTTATTTTCTAAAGAAATCATCCACCCATGCAGGATAAATGAAGATATGACAGACATCCTGATATGATAGATATTGTCTTATTCATTTATCCAACAATTGAGCTTTTTTTTTGTTTTTTTCTTCATTTTGTCATTTTTGGCTCTTTGGATTTGAGTAGTTATCAATTTTATAATAACCATTTGATTTTCTCTCACAATTCAAAATGTATCCAGACTTTTTGAGGTGTGGATGTTTTCTGCTACAATATTGAAGGAACAGTCTGCTTCGTTTCTGTATTAATGCTATTATATTAAGTGTTGCCCTGCACACAAGCCGCTTCATCCAGAATGAGTAAGAAGAAAATAGCATTTTGCAGAAAGTGTCCTTTCAATTATGTTGAGAGCAGCTCATCACTAAATAAAATTTTAAGAAATGCTTTAATATAATCCTGTAGGCTTGACATTAAAATGTTCATATAAACAATCTATTTTGGCGAGACAAAGAGAATAATCACTTCAGATTTTATTGAATTTGTATACGTTTTGCAGTCTTCATGCTCAATCTTGGAATCCAATCTTTGTGTGCAGTAACCGAAAAGAAAAATAATGGAGCATTCAAAGGCAAAGCCGTGGCACAAAGAAATGAAAGCTGAAATGTCAATGGCCTGACTCTACTCCTCTAACTATGTGAAAGCAAGGAGACGCACACGCATTGAACGTATTTGTTCTCCGTGCTAGCTCACTAATGCAACATTTTATCGTTCAGTGCTCCGTAAAAATGGAAAGATGTGCTTCGTGTCGCAAGCCTTGATGGTTTGAAATTTTCCCTCGGTAAATGACTCAGAGATTTCAACGTGTAAAAGTTATCGATGTGAAAAGTATTTTGTCGTGGTCAGTCCCTTGGTGTTTCCACTGTCGTGGACAGCGTGCCGCAGTATGAATTACCGCTTTCTCCTGACCAGCGAGATGGTGTTACAGATGTCTCCATAAGTTAACGTGGCGTCGATGTTTAACCTCGACGCTTCTGCTCGGCAGAGGTGAACTCTCCGTGCGACCGTGGATTACACTCTTAAATGTTTAGAACTTGCTACTCTCTACCAATGATAAACAGTCGTATACCCTTTAAAATGCACACTGCTTGCACACCCAATTTTCTTTTCAGCTTTCTAATTCAATCTATAGAGCTGTTTTATAAATGAGCCCAGCTGCATTTTGTGTATGTGTGGGGCGGCGTCACAGTCTCTTATTACTCCACAGCGATGTCTGTCACTTTGGCTTAACTTTGACTTGTTGCCTGGGGTTGTCTGTGACCAGAATCATCATGACGGCCTCGGCTGCAGGCATCTATGGAAACTTCGGCCAGGCCAACTACAGCGCTGCCAAGCTGGGCATGCTGGGGCTAGCTAACACCTTGGCAATCGAGGGACAAAAGTACAACATCCGCTGCAACACCATCGCTCCCGTTGCCGGCTCACGCCTCACGGAGACCGTCATGCCGCCAGGTAAGCAGAAAGATGAGGCGGAACACGTCACTGCAGAGACTTGTATGTGGTGAATTAAACAAACTTTTTATCAGAATGTAATGCTTATTTACAAAATTTGAAGCAACATGCACTTGTGTCTGACGTTCAAATGAGCCACTGAATATTCAAGTCTTTGCTGTTCCAAGTACCAAGATGAAAACATTGCAGCTCCGAGTGCTGTTAAGGGTTTTAATTTGTCAGCTCTCGATTTAAAGTGGTGGTTTTCCATAATGTATTTCTTGTGAGTATCTTACTCACACAGACATTCATACAGCTCTTATTGTTTCTTTTTTTTCCCCATCTATCCACTCTGCGTCTTCTATTTAGTGCTTTTTTGTCTCTACATTCACACATCATTGAGTATGATGGGGACAGTGTTGGGTTAAGTATCCGGCCTAAGGACAAGGAGAGGCTGGGGATCAAACTTACTGGATGAATGACAACCATTATCTTTGCTCATCCACAGCTAACCCATGTTCAAAAAGGTTAATTAACAACTGGATTCTCACAATGAATAAGATTGAAATGAATTTCAAAAAGGCTAACACATGTAGGGCGTGCGTGCCACATGTCTTCTCGGCTCATAAAGACTACGGCTGTTCTTTTTTTTTTTTTCAACCCAACGAACTCAGCTATTTTGCACCTTGTGGGCATATTGTGTACGCTCTGTGACTACAGCTTTGTTGACCGTTTTTTTTTCTTTTCTTCTCTTAATAACAAACTGAGCAAGGGTTTATCCGCCCTGCCGTGCCGGTCTACAGCAGCGTCTGTCACGCTGTACTGCACCAACTGTTACAGGATGGCCTCACCTTGGTAAATGACTCGCTTCCATATGTTGGCTCTGACTGACTCAGACCAACAATACAGTTATAAAACAAAACAACCCACCCCAAATACGAGCGACTTGCAGTCAAGCAGGATGGCGTCTCACCTGCCACCGGGGTACAGATGTTTTGAGTGCACATAAGGTGTCTGGAGTTGAATATTTAATGGTTCACAGAATGAATTAAAAGCTTCATTTCAACATGTTTTGAAATCGGTTTCATAACAAATAATTTTTCTCTGCTTAAGGCTGCTCCGAAATGTCATCAGCTTTTAGAAGTATTCATCCAAAATTGCTCAGATTTATTAATTAATTTTTTTAAAAGCAGGATTTAAGCTGCTTTAAAACCTTTTTGTGCTTCTAAAAGCTCAGATGAGATTAATTAGCTCACAGCCGCGGCATGTGGTCCTAATGCCGCCGTGTTTGTTTGTCTGTGCTTTTTGTTTTTTAGATCTTGTGGCATCTCTGAAGCCCGAGTACGTTGCTCCTTTGGTGCTCTGGCTCTGTCATGAACAATGCCAAGAAAACGGAGGACTGTTCGAGGTATTCAGGAAAATACACCCTTCACCTGGTCTCACTTTGACTCAGTGTACAAGCGTAAACTTGTTTTTAATGTCACAGACCGTATTTCTTCTGTGTCGGGTGCATGACTCGGTTGTCATCTCCTTTTTCAGGTTGGTGGAGGCTGGATCGGTAAATGTGAGTACTAGTGTACCTGAGGAAATGTCTGCACGCATCTGTGATACTCCCCAGCTCCTGGCTCTCCCGTACTGTACGTGTGGGCTTTTTCATCCTGCACTGACCCCTGTTGTTCTTCTGTGTGTGTGTCCATGTGTGCAGTGCGGTGGGAACGTTCCCGGGGCCGAATTGTGAGACAAAAGAACAAACCCACGACTCCTGAGGCCGTCCGGGATGACTGGAGCAGAATCTGTGATTTTACCAATTCCACCACGCCGGCTAACGTACAAGGTCAGCGGTGCATATGGCCGGATTGAGACGGCAGATCAGGGCTTTTGGCGGACTGGTCCGCAGAAATGTTTTAGTGCGTGGAAAGTGTTATAGTTACATCCACGCAAATGCCAGAAAGCAGATGTCCAAAAGAAACCCAACAACCCTGGAGTTACAGATTTTTTTTTACGTGTTTTCTTGCTGACATTTTGATGTGATTAACCATTTTGAAATACAAATATCCTTTTGGAAACTCAAGCACATTGTTTCAACAAGCGACAGACCCACGTCGGGGCTTTTATTACCAGCTCCCACGTAATCACGGCGAGTCTGGCAACAACAAAGAGCAAAGGATGTTGGAGATCGGGAGAATAAAGAGAAGGAAGAAAGAAGCCAAGCAGAGTACAGTGTTGCCCAAAGGTCTCTTGCAAACAAGAGAGTGACGAAGGTTAATTATTAGTTTTCTCTGCCTCCTTCTCCCTCCACGTTAGAGGAGAGGTGGTGGCATTGATGTTGAGTGAACAGGGGTGGCGGTCCCAGGAGGAGCTGCTGGTCTCATTAGCATGGCTTTGTTGTGCCTCATTTGTAGCGCGTTACGGAGACTTGTTGCTGCATGTGTTTGGTAACTGCGATGGCACCGAGTCCCTCTGTGATTCTGCCGCTCGCTCGCCTCCACCGCCGTCCTTTTGTACGCGCTGTCAGGAACTGCATTGGTATTCATAGCTTGTTTCCTGAGTGGATGTATTTCTAGTCCCTTTTTTTTTTTTTTTTCAAAAGAACACACAGCACAGCCCAAAGCATTAAGTATGACATTTATTGATGTTTTAGTACAGAATCAATTTAATTTATCTTTAATGTACCCGGATCTTACATCTGACCATTTTCAGGCTTCATCTTGATCAGATTAAAATTCATACTGTGTTGAAATCTTCTTAAGTTTTGCCCTGAATATATTTTACAGTATAATTTTACAGTGATTATGCTCTGGCCTCTAAATTTCTGATTAGTTTTTTTTTTTTTTTTTTTTGATAAAAGCTTCTAACATTACTAATCACTTATCAAGGTTTCTTGGTGTGACAGCAACTTGATAAATCCTTTTTTTTTTTTTTTAAAAAAGCCTTTTTTTTTGTCCAATTCTCAAAATAAATTAAAATTGGACTGTTTTGAAAAAGACTAAAGAAGGTAATTTCTTTAGCACTCTTGCGCATTAAGTCTTTAATATAATAAACCCTCCAACTGTTGTGGAGAAATAAAAATCAGACGATAACAGTATGTTTAAGCATGCTTAAACAATTCAAACCTGGATTAGTATAACCATGTTTGAAGTTCATACATAATGTTAGGTGACAGGAGGATCGTCAATGAGCTTCTTTGCAGAAATGAAAACTTTTTTTTTTTTTTGCGTGGCTTTATTTAAGTATCTTCATATTTGCATGGTTGACAGCTTCACACTCAGGAGGTCTAATCAGAATCATTTGATCCGTCACCTCATTTGCTGCATTTGATGCCTCCTCTCACCTCCTGTGCAGAGTCTCTGGAGTCGATTGTGACTGTGCTTTCTCGAGTGGAGTCTGAGAGCGAAGCTGGTGCAAATCCAACAGCAGCTGCAGCCTCTGTGGCGTCTGGAGGGATTAATCCTGTGAGTGGAGACACGGCTTTTGCTGCTTCTTTCTGTGACTGTAATATATGAGCTGTTTGCTGCTCTTGGAAAGTGTTAAAAATCATTTACAAAAAAAAAATCATAGTTTTCTCTCTCTTGCATGCTTTATTCAACAGTCGTCTGTACAGACCACGACTCCATCCATCCATCCATCCATCATCCATCCATTAGACCTTTTAAAACAAACACTTGGTGCCCCAGTCACTACTCACTGAAGGCTGCACAGATGCGAACATACTCAAATGTTGAAAAGTCATCATACTGAAGTAGGCTGTTCAGCGCTCTTCAAGATCGACTCAAAACTCTGTAGCTGTTGATAAAACAGACAACTCACTGTTTTGAGTATATTAAAATAGATTAAAAAAAATCGAGAATAATGAATCATTTTTTCTTTAAAACTGGAACATTTCTAGGGAATTATATCTGGAGACGTGAAAATACACAGAAATACATTTTCCCAGCAGGAAACCTAGTCTGATGTGGTTCCTGAGTAAAAAGCATTTAAAAAAACACACGCTATGGAAATCAAAGCATATTGTTTACGACACAACACTGGAAGAGGAGGGTGTCCACTTGGTCATAATGAAGGATTTGAGTGGATATCATCACTACATAGACAGTATTTGGACAATCTGCAATATTATTTGAAAATTAAAAGTAACACACTAGTCATTTAAGCGTGTATTATACAGCAACTACTTTTATCAACACACACCTGCAGTAGCAAAGTTTCTGTTTTATGTGTTAATTATTTTATCAATTTATTTAAACAACCTTGAATGATTTAGATTTTTCACAAGTTGCATCATGTTTCATCTGAAATTACTTGCTTAACTTGGCACATTATTTAAATGTTTAACATTTTTGAGTTTTTGTTAGCTTTTACAGATTTACTTTTTAGTTTTGTTTTTGTTTGTGCTGTAATCAATTTCCAGTTCTAGATGGCATACGATAGTCATCTTGTAAATACTTTTCCTGCGCTCCACCTCCTCGGCTTCGTACTGTACTGTCATGTTTAAAAGTTGGTACCCTCTTTCAGTGCAGATGTTTAAGGTATTACAAAAACATAAATAAATCTGGACCTCCATTAAGTCTTAAAATGAGAAAACTACAACCCGATATGAATAAGGCGTGACATATTGCACCATGTTGTTGTTTAGTGAACACACATGAAATTAAGAAAACCCCATGACGTAACAGCTTCTAGTCATTTGTAGTAAATGGTCTCTACTTTTATATCACCTTTTTAATTTTATCCAGGTTTAACAATATTTACAAAAACACACTCACACAGCAGTACTTCTATCATATATTCACTCTACATACAGAAGAGCTTTGGATTTTTCCACTGCAAAAACGAGATGAAGTTTGGCTTTTTAGTGAATACAGTCATATACAAAAGTTAGCAAGCCTTAATTTATTTCAAGAGTTTAACATATCAGGAGGTGTGCAGCAGCTTCCTTGATGCCATTGTGTTATGACTGTACACTGCAAAAACTCAAAATCTTACCAGGAATATTTGTCTTATTTCTAGTTGAAATGTCTAATTTTTAGTCAAAAAATCTCATTACACTTAAAACAAGAGTCATTACCAGAAAAATAACTTATTTGAATTATTTATTATTTTCAAGTAAATTTTCACTTGTAATAAGTAGAAAAAATCTGCCAGTGGGACAAGATTTATCTTTTAATTACAAGCAATAAAATCTTGTTCTACTGGCAGATTTTTCTACTTATTTTAAGTGAAAATCTACTTGAAACAGGTGAAAATTGTTGTTTTTTCCAGTGATGAGTCTTGTTTTAAGTGTAATGAGATTTTTTTTTACTAAAAATGAGACATTTGAACTAGAAATAAGACAAATATTCTTGTTAAGATTTTGAGTTTTTGCAGTGTACAGTCATAACACAATGGCATCAAGGAAGCTGCTGCACACCTCCTGATATGTTAAACTCTTGAAATAAATGAAGGCTTGCTAACTTTTGTATATGACTGTATTCACTAAAGAGCCAAACTTCATCTTGCGCCTCCCGCCCGTTTCATTGTTACTGTTCATTTCGCTACATTCAGGGTGTTATTGGCCAGAATGCGTGAAGATGGAAAGCCATATAATGACTTCTGAAAGTACGCAGCTGTGAACTTTCTCGCTGTTTCAGACATGACAACTCATTATTCTTTAATTAACACTCACAGTATCGAGTCAAGAACTATATACATCTTCTGGGCAGCACCCCATACATGACACATGCTCGGATATCTCCTGTAAATGTTAAAAGTTGATTACACACACACAAAAAGTTCCATCTCAGATTGGATTTTAAAATGAAAAGCATCAAAAAGTCTGAGCACGAGGGAATAGCGGTGATCCCTCGATAGGTGCTCCTCCACTTTCTGAGGTTCCCGTAACTGGTGCTGAGGAGATGAAGCTCACATATGGCTGAGCTGCTTAAATAAAACATTGAGCCACAAGTAAAATCATGAAATGATTATCCACATGGACATTTCATATTCGAAAGTAGCTTCTGGTTGTGTGCAGGAGTCTGTTCGCATCTCTTGCTTGTGTTACTTAGACAACCGACTCCGTACTTCTTTCTGTGGCTAAATTCTGCAAATGTTTTGGAAACTGTTTGGACGATGTTGCCATCATGGTTTTAATTTACGATAAAAACAAGAAAAAAAAGTACTGTTTTTACATCCTGTGATGCATTAGTAAAACTTGCTGGCATGGTTTAGTAAAACCGTGATACAATTCCCTAACATGATGCACGTTCACTCTTGGGCATTAGTGTCCGTTTGTGTGTGTGTGTGTGTGTTTGTGTGTGTTGGTGTTTTCCCGAATGGGATTTGGAACAGAGTCGCACTGTAGCCTCAAGACAAACATCACCGTTGTGTCCTCAGTAGACTTGGCAGTGTGTGTATATTTTAATATTTGTGTGTTTTTTGCACAAACACACTCTGTAAGCTGCATTTGTATCCTTGACCCAGTGGTATGCAGCGCACGTCTTACTTCAGTTAATCCATGCTGTGCTGCTGCTGCGCTTGTGCTTATTTCTTATCATGCACCTCTCCCGCTTTGCAGGTGTGTAATTGTCCTAAGTGGCGTGTGTTTATATTTAAGTTTATGAAGGAGGCTGTTAGAAAGATAACAAGATTATGTTTGGGAGAGGCTGCGGGTTAATTACAGGCTGAAGGAACTGTGTTGTATTATTCAGAGTTGTATCTGTGCTGCTTTCACAGCAGGGGCAAGTAAAATATCAGACATGCCTCACTGTATAATGCATGTTTGAAGCTAAAAAAAAAAACATTACAAGCTCTGTTTGAATCTCTGTCAACTAAAAAGCCAATAAAAGTTGTGCAGCATAGTTGCAAGCGGTGATAGTTGGATCTGTTGGAGTGAGTGGTCCGTTTGCAGAGATTCAGCGGAGTGGCGGTGTAGAGGGGGGATCTATCTCCACATGGCAACGTTGGTGGATCAGAGCTCCATGAGCGCTGCCACGTGCAGCTCAGTTCCATCACAACAGCCGTGTGAGACGGTTAAGGAGCCTGTCCATCCAGCTGGCGTGAATGTGAATCTGAGCTGTTGTACCATCTTTACTCTTCATAAAACCAACCCAGTTCTTCTTCATCTCATTATTTCTCTGCTCTTCAAGCAGATGGCCTAAGTTGGGCATATTCCTGCATTCAGGGAAGATGCTGCGATGAAGGCACAACAGTTGCAGGAGCCGTCCAGTTGTCCGATACTGTTAGGTTGGCTTGTGCACGACTTACGGATGTAGTAGTCTTGTCTAACATCATGCTGCTTCACTCTTGCTTTTTGTTTTTGATGATTCTGTAACATACAGTCTACAAGCCACACTGTTCTTATTTATTCTTTTTCTTTCGTTTGCTGCATTGATTAAAGTTCCTTTTCTGACTATTGAAGCACAAGTTAGACTTTTAATTTCAAATTAGTTTCATGCATAAAATGATTAATGACTTAACCGAGAACATAACGGTTGAATAATAGTCATTTTGCAGCCTTAATTTCAAGTCACAAAGTTGGACATTGAATAGCAGAGGGATTAACACTTTACGGGTCTTTTTGACTTTCATTAATGAGTCTGTACTGCTGAGCAGACAGAAACCCAGGATGTTGGTCCTAGCCTGACTCTTGGATGCACCTATAATGGGGTCAACGGGAAACATTAAACCATAATGTTTAACTTCTGCTTCCAGCTGTATTTTCATTCGGATTATTGGCTCGCTCTTTCTTTTTTCTGTTTTCCCTGCTACCCTCAAGAGGCTGTGGCATTAATCTCTGTGTGAACATATGAGAACATGTGACATGGAATCAAAAGAAATGTTGAAACTGGTTCTGAAAGCACAATATTTCCCCCATCTGTATTTTAAAGCAGTTTTAATTAAAAAGAGGCCTCCAGAGGGCCAGCGTTATGGTGATTTCTGACCAGAGGTAATGTTATGCAGAGTGTGAATCATGCCATTTCGCTAAGCAGTTTTATTTATTTATTTATTTGGTTGAACTGAGGCTCTGCGCTGTGGCTGTGCATGTGCCAGATCAGCTACTGCAGGACTGCTGTGACTGTCATTTTGCCCCAGAGCTATGATAATCACGGATTTACCAGATGAATTATAATAGATTATTTCACTGATTTACTAACAGTAGTTGACATAAATGAGCACTCTCGCTTTTAAAGCCCCTTTTCAGCTCTATTTGACTCGTTCAATTCATAAAATTATTATTATTGCTACTAATTGTGTCAAGATCCTGAAGTGTCGGTACAATAGTGCTTTTTTCTTTAGCATTCACATAGGACTATGACAGGATCTTGAGAGCCTTTTGATGTTTTCTTTGGACTTTGAGGATCTAAGCAACAGAGAGAATTTCATATTTCCTTTTTAATAACACATTTCTTTATAACTCTGTTTTGGGGAAAGTGACATTTAACTGAGCGTCTGAAGTCCTAAAATTGAACGTTCCTTATTTAGTATGTAATAAACCTTTTACAAATGGGGAAAGTGCTGCTTTGATCAAACGGGATGCCGTCAGTCAGCAGATTCCTACGTTGCCATGGTTTTATGGTTTTATGGTCAGTGGTCGACCAGCAGGGAGTAATGGTGTTTTTCTTTTTGTCTTTTTAAATCGTGCAAACGTGGTGTGAAACCAGCTACGGATACCAACTACAAGTAAATCCCTGCATGGAACGGTTTCCAGAAGTAACATGCAGAAAATATAAGCAATACTAAATGTATGAGTCTATACGGGCAACAGGGTGGAAAAGAAGGATGAACGAAAAGGAAGGAGACTTCAAAGACAGATGGACATAAATATGTAATTCGTAGGGAGGCGTGCGGGGAATGAAAAAGAGCCGTATAGAAAGTGTAAAATAAACAGGATCAGCTGGAGTGTTGAGTGAAGGGAGAGCTCTGTCAGATGACCCCGCGCTGGGGTCGATGACCGCTGTAAAACATTTACTCTCCAGTGAAGGGCTCCATCTTACAGACGTTGGGTTTTGTTTTTTTTTTCCCAGTTGTGACTTTGACATTAACAGATGACAACCGTAGTGTTCTGCTCAAAGGTTGCTGCCCAGTTTCAGGTGGCGTTGACACAAGTGAGAGCACAAATCAAACGTCGCTCAGTTTCCCCGGCACTTCTGAATTGGCCGCCTGTCAAAATTAAGACTGGTTTTTAAAATTGTGCTGATTCTTCATCTGGCCCCGGAGCACACTTCTGATAACTCCAGACTTTGTGAGAACCTGCTTGTCCTCAAACTAAACACAGCTAATGATCACAGGTCAAAGAAACTGCTCGATGATTTGAATATTTATTACATTTCTGGCAGTTTTTCTAGTCGTTTTCAATTTTCTTACTACCTAGAGTTAACGTTTTTGCTTTTTTACTTGCCTCCATTGAGCCCATTTTTTTAAAGAGCCCTGGACGCCGTAGTCGGGTGCCAGCGCGGATGCTAAAACTGGTTTTGCTTGCTCATGCATTTCTTTTCATTCTTGATGTTTTAAGTTTTTAATGAGCTTTGAATGCGAGTAAAAGGCAACAAAATCTACCGGCGCTTTTTTGTTTGCAGTCTAGCCGGTGGAAATTAATAGCCTTTTTATTGCATAATTTCTTTATGTTCCCTGAGACTGTGAATCTCAACTTTAAGTGCCGTGGACGGTGACCAACAAGGAGACCCACGGCCATATTTCTGAAGATAATGACTCGGTTTATTTTAACTGAGGGATGGCACTCTTATAATTTTCAGCTCAATATGTTTTGCTCAGAAAACAGATCTACATTTGAAAATATTCCTCCTAAAGCATATTTTAAGAAGTCTTTATATCGAAAAGAGACTTCTAACTGAGAGAAAAAGAACCATCTGCTTTTCTAATCCCAAAACCCCACATAGCCACTCCAAAAAAATGTCTCTCTTGAATAAAGAATACCTCTTTGAATTAAGGGGGGAAAAAAATAACTCATCTTCTTGTTTTCTTTTTCTGGGTTACTTTAGTTTTGCTTTATTTTAAGGAGCTGACATGCAGAGCAAAACAAGCGTTTGAGAAACCACAATAAGGTGTCCTACGTCCTCTTCTCTCCTCAGTCTGAAGCCGTGGGACAGAAAATCCCAACGACCTTGTTCAGCTACGACCACACCAAGTGCATCATGTACGCGCTGGGGGTCGGCATGTCCACCAAGGACTCAGATCATCTCAGGTGCGTATCCCCGCGCGTCTCAAGGTGTCTCTGAAAGGAGGCCCCGTGTTGAATTTTAAACGGAAATAAATGATAATCACTGCTTCAGTAATTAGTTTTTGACCTGCATGGAGAACAAACACTGACGGCGAGGCCATCTGTGCTGTTATTTTTATCTTCATGTGTGCTTGCTTTGTCACAGTTCACTTAACACTTTCATTTTCATGTAGATTCCTGTATGAAGGGCATCCCGACTTCAGCTGCCTCCCCACGTACGGGGTCATCCTCTCGCAGGCGGCGGTCATGGGTGGCGGCTTGAGCTCCGTCCCCGGACTAAACATCGACTTTACAAAGGTAAGTGAATGTGCATTCATGTCTGAAATGAATGACAACTTTTTTATATTTGTGTCCATGTGGGATACCTGGGACCATCTTGCTCATAAAAAGAGCAGTTATGGCAGTAATGAAGTTTTAACACTAAATCGCAGCATTTTCTTTTGCCAGGTTTTGCATGGAGAGCAGTATCTGGAGATTTACAAGCCTCTCCCAACTTCAGGTACATTCCTGTTTCACAACAGCGGATTTATTGTTTGTAGATTTGACATCAGAGCTGAAATGAAGGCTGCTTTGCAGTCTAATATAATATCCATTTAGAAGAAACAAATATCTTTGCTTGCTTTTTTTGTTTGTTTTTTTTCCCCCTGGGGAAAGGATAAAAGAAAAACCCTGACAGCTTGTATGGATCCCAGAGGGCCGTTCAACAACTCTGTTGATGTTATTTGTGGTTCCTTCAGATGCTGACAGTTTAAAAATAGTCTGATATATTTCAAGAAAGTATTAATTTACTCTTGAGTCTGTTTTCATGTTCAAAACTGACAGTGAATGTGAACAACACGTCTGTCAGCTTTGCAAGCAGTTCATCCAGTTTGGTTCTTTGTCGATATTCGACAATTAACTGAGTAATCTCGCAAAAAGCTATCAAAGAAAACATATTTCACAAGTGTTATTAAATAGGCATGATTGTTTTTCTTTTTTTAAATATTCTAAACTAAGCATGTGTGTGACTTAAGTAGAAAATGAGTATGTTTTAAATGCCACGTGCAGGTACACTTAACAATGTAGCCACGGTGGTGGACGTGCTGGATAAAGGATCTGGAGCCGTCATCGTCATAGATGGTGAGTTTCTCCGCTCTTAGGGGTGCACAACTTTTTATCATACAAGGCAGTTATTTTATTTATTTAAATTCATTTGTTTTCATCACTTTAATGCGTCTTTTCCTGAGAGTTGAGAGTTGCCTCTCAGGCTGAATTAACAGAAGTTAAATTAGAGTCCGTCCCCAGGGACTGATATAATGTACTACGAACGGCTCATATTTCTGTGACAATCCCACTGAGATGGATTTCATTAGAACCCCTCTGATCTATAATTAATCCCACTTTAAACCAAATTGGGAATTAAAATCAAATTTCTTTATACACCCGAAACCAACTGGCCTCCATTAGGGGTAAAGAATATAGTTTTACGAGACGTTAAAGCACGTATGATTTCATTTAGTGTCATAACCTTTGCATGTTAAAAGCAAGAACACGCAGAAAACACGTGAATACACATGACAGAAACGACTGATCCTCCATGTGGGGACTCTCAACATCACGCATGTTGCCGAGGGGAGACGCCGTCATTACTCAACGCCTCCCAACTGCTGGCAGCAACTCCACACGTACTTCATCTTTATTTTTGGGGCCACGAGCGGAGAGAGTGACCGATGACCCCTCTCCTCAGATTGGATCACTTTTATTGAGATCGTAAAAGTACAATACACATAAGTCATCATCATCCTGGCTTTGGAATACACTCCACATTACAGATGTTTAGATTGTTCTACCTGTTACAGTAGTACACAAAAACGACTTTAAACATAATTACTTGTAATAACAGTGAATAAGTTAAAGGGAAAAACAAAACGTGCTTCCTCCACCTCTGAAACTGTGCACAAAAATGCAGCCTTAGTTCTGTTTTCCAGTGAAAACCTACAACGGTGACGAGCTGCTGTGCTACGGCCAGTTCACGGTGTTTGTGGTTGGAGCCGGAGGCTTCGGAGGGAAAAGACAGTCGGACAAAGCCAAAGTAAGTTTGTTTCTCGTGTTTGAGTAAGTCACTGAAATGTCATCAGCATCTTTATCCCTTAGACCTCAAACGTTCTTTAGGCGCACCCTTGGTGAAATGCCGTGGGAATACTTGACGAGTCCTTACGGGGTTAATAAAATACCTTCTTTTTTTCATATTTTTATCATCTTTTTATGTGTTGTCTTACAAAAGCTATGACTAATTTTGTATTGCTTTTTTTTTGTTTTTCTTTACCTGAAGCAGCAAGAAGAAGTGCAGAAATCACAAAATTTATGTTTTTTGTGTTTTTTGTTATGAAAACAAGCTTTAAACTTTGAACTTTGAGAGGCTGACAATGTCACTCCTTGTGTTCTTAAGGAAAATTAGATTGTCAAAACATCCCATCGGTCTATATAATCAACTTACATTATGTTCTGACACACATACTTATAAAACAAGACATGCCACAAGAGGTTGTTACCAACTGCCTAAAGCAAAAAAGGACGCTATGCAAAGTACTGTGTTGTATCGAGCCAGGTCATCATGGAATGCACTGCCAGAAACCATTACCAAAGAAAAAACAAAACTGGGTTTCAAGAGGCTACTGAAATGTCATCTGACAGCCCATAGTAATATATAGTAATATAGTAATAGGTAGAAGGCACACGACGAGGGCACGGGCAAAGACACATACACATACACCTTCACATATGATGATGATTAAGATTGTTGTTACCGTTTTATTTTGTTTTATTCCTTAAGTTGATGTATGAGATAATTATTTCTGTTTCATTTTATTTATTTATTATTGGGTAGTATTTTTTTTCTTGTTGCTTCTGTTTTTTTGTTTTTTAATTTTACTTAATTGTTATTATAGTTTTAATTATTGCTGCAATGGTTGCTGTCATCATTAGTGTAAGTTTTTCCTTATCACTATAATTTGTATTTTAGTTGAACTTTTTTTATTACTCTATGTGAACTTACGGGTGGACCCCAGGAAGATTAGTAGCTGCTGTGCAGCTGCTAATGGGGATCCAATCAAATAAACAAATAAACTGACATTTTTTTGATGATGGATAAGAAGTTGAATAAGACAAATAAATTAAATCCGATGTTGAAAGTTCAGCATACGTTTTGCTCAGCTGTGTTCATATAGTGGAAGAAAATGGGAAAAAAAACTGCAGTAGATTCTCCTAGGTTATGCTGAAAAAAAAGGACATAAGACATTAAATAATTTTCCTTCAGGGATTTTTTTTTTGAAGACCCTCTATATTCTTAGCCTCTATATGTTTTAACATAGTAATGGAAAAAAACAGCTAAATCCTCTGAGCTATAAGGGCTTAAAATAGTTGAAAAGACTGATATTGTGAAGTATAAATAAAACAAGGCGATGAATTTCAAATCACTTAAACACGGCGCAACTGAAAATGGTGAACATAGTAAATGTTCAAACTGACACTTTTTTTGGATGTCATGTCAGCCACCCACTTTTAAGAAATTCAGATGGCAACCAGAGACAGGAAAATGTTTTTATCGTAAAAGTGGCTGGTGGGTAGGCAGAGAGCAGAGCGATTAAATATGTAGAAGAGCTCACCGACTCCGGGTACAACACTTATTTATTTATACATGACAATAAATATGAAGGGAGAGGATTTGAGGATTTCACCATCTGTACAAAAAGTTTATCTGTAGTGAAGGTAAAGACATGAAAACCAACGCTGAATGGCTTTGATGCAGGAGTTTTTAAGAATTTATTTAAACATGATTTTTGTAGAGGAAATGACATGAGAGGTGCAGAAAGACTTCTGAGAACAATCTTCAGCTTCAACAGTTTGTTGCTGCATCTGAACATCCGCGTCGACTCTTGCTTTGCAAAAGATGACATGATACAAAAAGACCAGACAACGATCAATGCCGACAATAGACACGGCGTTTAAGGCCACACGTGCAGCCAGCCAGACAAACTCTGAGTTTATTTCAGTTAAAAACACATCCGGCGTGCGTTACAGCGGCAGAGCAGTCCACTGGAGATCACTGGTGCGTCATGAAATGACGGAATAAAAGAATAGATACATGAACTGCAGAGCACCTGAGATCCAGTTACAGGAGGAAAATATTTAACTTTCAAAGCTTCAGGAAGCTTTTCATTTACTGAAGAAATAATATTATACAACACAGTGGGAACATGCTGTTTTTCTTTTTTAAATCATGTAGCACACATAAAGCTCAAAATAATTCATTTTATATATAATCTTTGCACTATCCCCCCTTTTTAAATGATAACGTTAAGAGATTTTGTGCATGATTGCATTCTGTTTTTATTTACATCTTACTTATCTGTCTCATATTTTATTTCTTTTCTAATTTTCCCCTAGGCTCCTCTGCCTCCTCCTAAGCGTGCACCAGATGCTGTGGTGATCGATTCCACCACAGCAGACCAAGTGAGTGTGCGTGGGTTCTGCTGCAGAATAAATCAGCTGAATAGATGATGTGTGGGAGAAAGTACATATTGGGTTTTATTTCTTCCGAAATGATGAAGTTTGAGACAGAATGCGAGTGCATGTTAGAAGTGTTGAACAAGGTATTCATTCTTTCCTGGGAAATAGAATGCTGACTGCATGATGCTGCACAAAGTTTAAAAAACAAAGAAGAGAAGAGGGTGGGGCTGAATCCCTCCAGCACTTTAAATGGCTGCAACTGTATTACTTCAAAGCCATTCTTATTTTAGGCATCTCTATGATAATTTAATTTAGTCTCACATCTGTGTACAGGAAGTGAAGTTCAGGGGGTTTATAAATTAGATATAGATGTTAACGGTGTCTGCTCCCCCTGCGGTTACAGGCTGCCTTGTACCGTCTGAGTGGAGACTGGAACCCTCTCCACATCGACCCCAGCTTCGCTGCCATGGGAGGTGAGGTCTGGACACTGCTTCTTCACTGTTTAACTAGTTGTAAAGCATTTTGGTCAGGACTAGATCTGTCCTTGGGCTCGTTTCAGGCTTCAAGGCTCCCATCCTGCATGGTTTGTGCACGTTTGGCTTTGCCGGCAGGCACGTCCTCAAGCAGTTCGCCAACAACGACCCGTCCAGATTCAAGGCCATCAAGGTGAGCGTCGGCTCTGACGTCAATCCTGTCATTGGAGTGGACGCAGAAATCACATGAGAGGATATGTCTCCTTCAGGGTTTTTTTTTGTTCCTTTTGAATAATTATGTACAAAAACAATGTGCATCTGTTGGTAAAGTCACACACCAATAGTCTGACTGTCTCCTGTCTCTCTTCTGCCTGCAAAAACTCAAAATCTTACCAGGAATATTTGTCTTATTTCTAGTTAAAATGTCTCATTTTTAGTAAAAAAAATCTCATTACACTTAAAACAAGAGTCATTACCAGAAAAATAACTTATTTGACAAGTTTCACCTATTTAAAGTAAATTCTCACTTGAAATAAGTAGAAAAATCTGCCAGTGGGACAAGATTTATCTTCTCATTACAAGCAAAAAAATCTTGTTCCACTGGCAGATTTTTCTACTTATTTTAAGTGAAAATCTACTTGAAACAGGTGAAAATTTTTGTTGTTTTTTTTTTCCAGTGATGAGTTTTGTTTTAAGTGTAATGAGATTTTTTTTTGACTAAAAATTAGACATTTTAACTAGAAATAAGACAAATAAGATTTTGAGTTTTTGCAGTGTTTACTCTGCATGATGGATGAGGTGGTCGCTTTACCCTTGAATAAAGCTACTCTATTTGCTGATTTGTCAGAGGGTGACGGCATTGATAGTGTTGCTTAGAATGAGACACAAATTATTTGAAGAGTCAAAAAATAAAAGATAGAAAGAAAACATATCAGAGAGGTTTAGGATGGTGGATTGATTCCACCTGCATCTCTTCCTCAGGTTCGCTTTGCAAAGCCGGTGCTGCCGGGTCAGTCTCTGCAGACTGAGATGTGGAAAGAGGGCAACAGAGTCTACATGGAGTGCAAAGTGAGTGTTATTTTGCTGAAGTATTCATGACTGTCAGCACCAAAGATTTGAAGGTTATCTTAATCTGACTTCTCTGCTCGTGTGTGAATATCTTTTTCACGGGCCGCGCCGCTGCCCTCTCGTCTCTTTGACACAGGTGAAGGAGACGGGTGCCGTCGCGCTGGCCGGGGCCTACGTTGATTTACATGACACATCAGACGCTTCCCCGGAAAATCCCCCCCAGGTACATCAGTCGGAACATGCCTCAAAAGTTTGTGTGGATTTTCCTTTTTTATCAAAGTCTTTCCTGGAGGCCTGAATCTCGTTGCCTTTTGCATCTGCCGATGTTGTCGAGTGTGGATTCTCAAAGGGCAGACCGAGGGAACACCTGCCAACGTTTCTTTGTCGGTTTTACTTGGAGCACAAGGTGGATGCTTCTCCGTTTGATTCATTTTTTTTTTTACTTGAGGCAGATGAGATACGAGTCTGGTTTCCAGCCTTTCTGGCCGTGTATTGTACTCGAGTTGTAGCACTTTGTGCAGACTTTAACTGATGGTACCTTCTCACATGCTGAAGATTAAGAAGCTGGGGACGGATTCACAAAACATTCTTAAAGGAGCTTGAGGCCGGATTGTGGCAAGATTTATGAAAAAAATCCGTATACATTTTAAGTTTTCTAGTAATAATGTCAGATGAAGCGTTCCAAACCCAAAATAATGATCCCTCTAGTGTATCTCTCCGTTGCCTTGAACAGGCTGTGTGCTGCAAAATGTGCTGCAATTCGGTCCCGAATTTCCCGCGCTGGACTGTGGATGTGACGTCACATGACGCTGCATGCGCGTTCTCCCCGTTCTCCCGTGCCGGCTTCACTGTTGGCTGCAGTACCCCCAACGGCCGTCGTGGTGAAGGGTGGCGCTAGAGAGTCTCATTTCTTAAAAGGAGCCTAAGGCTCCTTTAAGAAAAAAAAAATCTTCTTAAGTGTAATTTTTTTCTTAAGTTCAGTTTTAAGAAGAAAAAAGGGAAGAAGTAATTTTCTCCAAAAAAGTTCTTAAGTTTCTTCTTAAGAAAAAACTTAAGACTAAATGGTATTCTTGAAATAAAACTTCTCAAATTTGTTCTAGACTTTTTCTTAACTTTAAGACAACCTTGACCTGTCTTAAAATTTCTTCTGTGAAAAGGTAAAGACTCTAATATCACCTTTTTCAACACATTTGAGACAAGTTTAGACTTGTGACGGCATATGTAAACATATATAGCTTAATAAAATTAAATTCAATAGACTGATATGTTCATTTTAATACATTTGTTAAAATTGTGACGGCTCTGAAGTACAGAGTTTTACTGAGGCTCCAGTAAAAACATGAAGCTTCACATTATATTCAGGCAAACTAATGTCTAGCATGTAGTACGTTAGTGTGCGATTTCGGATACAGCCATATTTTAAGAAGTTCTTAAGTAGGAAAAATAAGAAAATCGTAAGAAATCACATTTCTTAAGAACATATTGGTGAATCCGGCCCCTGTTCCTTCGATTGCAGTTTTTTTTTGTAAGATTGAGAATCCATCACAGGAAAAAGAAACACTGCATTTATGAAAGTTTCTGCTCGTTCTTGGCTGGGACGCATGCAATCAGTAATGAAGATATTAATGATAAGCTGCTGTTACACACACAGGCAGAAAGGGTAAAGGAGGGATTATTTATCTGGACTGTCTTAATATTGACTCTTCCTGACCCTTCATCCAATGCTGAACGCCCCCAACTCTTAGATTCAGATAAAATGACTTGAGCAGCCGTCCGTGGTGATTCTGATCCGTGTGTGCAGGGGGAAGGCCTGCAGAGCGAGCTGGTGTTTGCAGAGATCGGCCGTCGCGTCAAAGACATGGGCTCAGAGCTGGTGAAGAAGGTGAACGCCGTGTTCGGCTGGGAGATCACAAAGGATGGCAAGAAAGCTGCGCAGTGGAGTGAGTGTGCGATAAAAGCATGTAACGCTATCACAAGAAATCAGATCATTTCCCACCCATAAAGGAAATTGTTTTAATGTTAATACTGTTCTGCCGTATTAGTAAAGTAGGATCATGAAAATAGTTAAGCATGGCCCGGCTGCGGATTTAAGAGCTGGGAAAAAAGCGCATTAACCTCTATCTTTTTGATATGCATGAGATTAATTAAAACTTAAATGATAGTAACTATGCAAGTGTCACGGCCAGGCCGCTGCTGCACACTGTAGAGATGTTAATGAAGTTGGTTTTTCCTTCTAAAACACTGAGGAAAAACGCTATTAGTAATTATAATTAAAAAAAAAAAAAAATAGTATCGATCCACTTGTTTATGTGCTCGGCTTAAATAAAACTAACCCGTCCAATAATGCAGTAAATGTCAGGATCCCACCCACACAACGAGAGCATATTCTTGCCTAAACTTGCAAAAGAAAAGTAGGACTCAAGTCTTTTGAAATCAGAAATCTCTCTCCAGCGCCTTGATGGCCTTCAGCGGTTCAGTCAAGAAACTTCTGCATGCAGCTCAGCCATCCCCCCAAAAATCCTGTTCCCTACATGGAAATTATCGGTGTTTTCTTCTCCGAAGCTGCCCGTTTATTCCATTTCAGTTTTAGGAGGGGTCAGTCTTGATGGCCACATAGAAATCCCAGTTACCTTTTTGAAATAGCTCTTGAAAGAAACGTTAAAACATCTTTTAAAAGCTGTAAAATGTAATCACCTCATATTCTTTTTATACATTTTAACTGGGACAAGAATGTATTAACATATAAAAAAAACTAAGTGAAAACGGAAAAAAACCCATTCTGGCGTGTTTTCTTGTGTCTTCCTGCAGCCATTGATCTGAAGAACGGCGCCGGCTCCGTGCACAGAGGGCCGTTCACCGGAAAGGTGGACGTGACCTTCACCGTGTCGGACGAAAACTTCATGGAGGTGGTGACGGGCAAACTCAATCCTCAAAAGGTGACGCGTAAATGGTTCCTGCTGTGCTGCTTTACATTCGTGTCTTTCAACCTTTTTTTTTGTTTTCTTTTAATGCAGAACATCCTCAGATTAAAAAAATCCGGTCACTGTGATGTTAAAATCACTCGTAAAGTGCATTTGAGCCTGGCTTTTATCTGTGACGATGTCCTCCTTGATTTCTTCATGTCGGCTAGAAGGCGGAAGCAATGATCTCTGAGGTTTATCAGAGCGCTCAGCGTGGGGAATCAATCTGCGCCACTTGTTATGTCTGTTGCATCACGTCTGTCAGCGGGAGTGGCCGTCACAGTGCACAATTGATATGCTTCCTCGGGAGCTCTTCATTGATCTGAGTAGTTTGTGGGAAAAATAAATAAATAAAAAGCGAGTACAAAGAGAGACAGAAGGCCGGGCTGCTGCAGCTCCCTCAGGCTGCGTCGCTTTAGTCTCTGCAACAATGAAAGGAGGAGCCAGGGGAAGACGCTACCTGTCATCCCGGCTCTTCACAACCTCATCGTGCCATTGATTTGCGGAAAGCGTGCACATCGTCGGTGGTGTAGTTCATCAGCTCCGGACCTCATGAATATTCTTCAGGGGCTCTGCCGCCAGAGAAAAGTGGTTGCATATTCCCTTTCATTCTGCTCTTTACTGCTCACTTGCAAGTGAGCGCTAAAAGACAAATCAAGCCAGCAACGGAGCAGAGGACACTGCATAAATTAGAAAAAAAAGAAAAGACTTAACTGCGTTTTTCTTTCCCCCTTTTAGGCGTTCTTCTCTGGCAAGCTGAAGGTTAAAGGGAACATCATGCTGAGCCAGAAACTGGAGGTCATCCTGAAAGATCACGCCAAGCTCTGAGATCTTCTGCCAAGCACTCATATGTTTTGAAGACCTAAACATCTCTCCAGTTCTCTTCCTGACTGATGTGTGCAGTGACACACTTTGCCTCTCAAGAGAAATTCATAAAAATCACCCACTGAGATTAACCCTACTTCTGAAGGAATTATTTCTCATTAATTAATTCTATACTGGAGTTTCAACTCCATCAGCTACGGGTGTTAGAAACAGACACGGAGCAGCTGGATGTTCACTCTGGTACTCTGTCCTTGACGAACATGCAGCTTCACCTGAGGGTTAAAAATGGTTAGAACTGATCAATTTTTAAACCAATTTCATGATCACTGCCTTACAAAAACCGTGATTCTGTGGCATTTGGAATCATAAGTGTGTAATTTTATGTATCTGCTAGTGAAACTTAAGCTGTGTACTAATGGAGACTTGAAAATGAATGTGCCTCTTGTTAATATCTGTAATTAAATTTAATGGTTGTTCTAATACAAATTAAAGCCATTCAGAATTATAGCAACTGTTTACTTGAACCCATTCTGCATCTCCAAGTTCCTATTAAAACTGAAAAACATTTAAAAGTCACAACATAATAATTCAGTCACCAGTTTGCAATTTTATAAACGCTTTCATTTAGTTATTTTTATTATATCAGTACATTTTCTGTATATTTCAATAATTTACATTAGAAAATTAGAATTATGGTAAATAAAGAAGAATCTCTACGAGATGAACATCGATGAAACTCATCCACGTATCTTTAGTTATGATCAAGTTCACTTTGTAAGAGTGAAATAAAGAAAAAGAAAAAGCTTTTTCAACCTGACACACTGATGTGGTTTAGCTGTTAGTGATAAAGTCTTTAAAGAGAAACAGTTTGATTAAAAAAAACAAGAAAAAAAACAATTTATTCTTCGGTGCAGTATCTAAGAGTAAGCGTTTGGCTTTGATAAAACAGATTTTACTCTTTGACTGCTGCAGGAATATATAAGATTTTCCAGCCCAAATAATTGGGAGAGGAAGAAAAAAAAATTCTGATAACATCTGCTTTCTTAGTTTATACTTCTAAATATGAACATATTTCATAAATATACCTGTCTGTACAGAATAATAATCTTAAAGTGGCTTTTATCATTACACCGTGTTCATCTACAACTAGTTGTTCTGAGTCCTGCAGGTATTAACAAAGAGCTTATGGATCATTATATCTACATAACTACAGGAACCCGGCTTCATCTAAATGTTTTTTTCTTCTGATTATCTGTCCTGAAAATAAGAAGCAGTTTCATTATCCCTACAGGCGTCTACGAGTAATCACCTACGTGGCACTGACTGCATGAAAGTCTTCCGTTCAGGTGGAAGATGCATCATATCAGCAGAGATTATATTATCCAAGCATGTGCTGAAGGCAATGTGCTGCTTTTGGATGATAGAAAAACAAGCTCGATAGTAATGCCAAAAAAAAAAAAGATTATATTTTTGGCGGGATTTAAGAGAAAAATCAGATGAAGCAACTCTACTAATGAAATAAAGGTCACTACAAGGGAAGAAAAAAGAAAATACTGCTATCAAAGCAGCAGACAACCACGATAACATTTGGAGTTGATGAAGGGAAGCCAAGCATAATGGGATAAAAGACTATTTCAGTTTAAAAAAAAAAATACTGGACTCCCTCACCTCAACCCCTTTTCATTGTCTTCAGCAAAAGTTTCCAACTATACGTTTGTCAGCCTTATATTTCAAGAGGTAACGCAGCCAGAGCGGGTGTTATTCTCTGCGTGGCGTATCGAGGGCCCCGTTAAAGTAAAGCTACTCTGTGCAACTGAATATCAATACTGATAAATCTGAGCAGGACCAACAGTACCAACACTGTGCCAGGTTGGTAGAAGTGGTTTTCAATATTAAGGACACTTAACAACTGGGAACATTGCACTAAAGATTTGGACTACGGCCTCTTGTACTTCTAAGCATTACGCTGCGCTTACTTTAGCTTATGTGCAAATGTAGAAACAACAGGTGCATTGCTACACACGTATAAACTCACAGGTTTCTAATACCTCAGCTTAAGGAATGGGTCACCGGTTACAGAAATGTGCAGGTCTGGCAGAGATGGATTAAGAGTGTGACACCACTCTCGTGCCTGTTGATAAGAATGACGACTGCGGTTTTATGGTCGTCCGCCGCCATCTCTACGACGAGAGGATGCCAGGATAGTTCAGTTTTAGGGTCTAGTTGACAATTTGAAAGCTCATCGTCTGCAAAGGTGCTCTGCAGGAACAATCTAGCAACAGTAGACCAGAAGAACCATCATGGCATCGTTTTGTTTGTACAGATTAAACAAGACGTGTAAAACTGAACGTCAGATGTTTGTTTCTGCCTCAGACTGAGGCTGGCTGCTTCCAAATCGTTGCTAAGGTAACCGAATGCTTGTCCGGTACTTTACAGACAAATCTGAGAGTGGTATTAGTGTTTTAATCGACATCTCCACCAGGAAGTGAAAGCACAAGTTTCTCAACCGGTCACACTGCTGCTTTTCATAAAAGAGATATGCGTTTCATTAACACCTTTAAAAGAAGAAGAAAAAAAAAAAAATGAAGTCCAACATCAATGATATGAAGATGACACTTGCTCACAGCTGATGTGCAGTTTGATCGTGACCTGGTCCTCCACCTTGAACCCAGCTGGTGTCATCGTAGAGCTGTGGATGTGACGGGTTCTGTCGAGGTCCACGGACCTGGCAGAGTTGTGCTGAGGGGAAAAGTCCCTAATGGATGACCCGTCATCCTGCTATGATACTGCAGTCCTGCCACGGGAACCTCCATGTTCTTTACCGACTTTAATAAGAGCTAAAGAGGAAGAACTGCAGGCTCTTTGCTCTCTGTGCAAAAAAAAGAGGAGACAAGCTGTCCGTGTCTCCGTGTGCTCTCCAGATGGCAGTTGGAAGTGGACGATCTCCAGCTGGGGTTTTTTTGTTGTTGCTTTACTCTGTCATTACCCTGTGGTCACTTCAGCTACAGTTTAAAAACACCTGTTTTTAAGTTCCTGTACTTGGTCGCCTTGAAAGCCAGATTTGTGTTCACATTTCATAAAATTCACAGCACATCAATTCACTGCATGGTCAAACCGTCCGGACCAGGTGACAAGCTCTCACCTCTGTCATCACTAAAGACGCCATCGCTCCCCAGGACGAGGCCACTGCAGCCGCGCTCCCGGATGTGACGGCATGTTTCCCAAAATCACGCAGGGAGTTTCGCTTGATCATTAGACGGACTTCGCGTTCTTCATCTGACCTGAATAAATGTCATGTTTCCCCCCCTCCTCCGTCTATATGAAGAACTTGACATCATTCTTGAGGTTGCTGCGGTTGTTGTTCACACTGAAACGGTTGGGGAGGATCCTCAACTTCATTGTTCCGTCGGCGCCGCAGGAGAAGATCTGGTTGGTCGGTCCCACCTCCACCTGCATCACGCCCGTCCCCAGGTTCCTGAACAGCGACTGCCGGGCGTGTTCGTTTGGAAACGTGTAGAGGAGAGACTGCGTGGCCATGCTCCACACCTGGGGAGAGATGGGAAAGATCGCTGAGCAACTTCAACACAAGATCCAGCAATTTACAGGCTCGTCCTTGTTATTGTTTCTAGGAATATGCAGCTGAGAGAAAGTGCCGGTCTCATGCTGCTCATCCACTCCATTACACAACGAGGCAGTTTATTTTAAGCAGATGGAGAGTACCTGCCGTAAACTCTCCTCACTGCTCTGAATGGATGAAAGCAGCTACTAAGTGCAGCTTGTGTAACGTCGGCTCAACGGCGCGACGCTCGGCTATATTTACTCTGCAAAGCTGAGGGATACGTTCGTCTGGAGGTCAGTTGTTTGGTCCACATTAAAATACGTTTACTAAAACACCAAGCGCTATTCTAGTGGAGTGAGTTTTAAGTTATGCATGATTTATTTATTTTAAATTCAATAGAAAAATCTTACATGCAAATATAGTGTTCAAAAGTGTAAATATCAGTTTAATTCAGCTCAGTAATACTTTATTCATCCCCAGAGGGATATTCCACTGCACTGAACTGCACTTCTACCTTTATAAGTGTTCATAAGCTAATTGAAAATAGGAGGTCTAAAATTAGAAAGCAATTTACAGTAACACTCACCAAAACCTTCTGTCTGAGTTTAATGGTTTAAAAAAAAAAAAATTATATATACCTATGTGACTGAGTTTAAATATATAGTTTTAGATGGAGACAAATATTAGTGACTTTTCTTTTCCGAGCAAAAATGCTTTATTTTTCAATAAGAATTTAATGTCCTTAAGTCTTTATATGACATTGTTTAGTTCCTTTAAAGATAGTAAAAGTTCAACGTGTTCATTTTTAGGAGAGTCAATACACAATGAGTGACTTCAGATCAGTAACTTCAGAGCTGTGAAGACTTTTTTTTATTTGTATTAATCTTGCAAATGATGAGAGTTGTTTAAATTTCCAGCAGATGTGCACTGCACCATTCCCTCTGCAACAGCTTACTCCTGGGGGTGACGGCTCTGTGATTTGTTCTGTTGTAGTCAAAAAGATTAAAGACCTGCTGTCCCTGGAAATATCTTATTTCAAGACATCTCCTGTTTGTTCAGTTTTCTCAGCCTTTTCCGCTGTCGCCGCTTTCACGTTACAAATTACTCCCAATCAGTCACTGTTGTTCTGGGCAGGTGGTTCATCACCAAATGGCATTGATTTGTTATAGACTGATGGAGCTCTGTGGATAGACACTAGTTATCTGATTTTCAAAGACGAGTAGAGCCAGAGACGGTAACGCCTGGGTGCCAAACATCCTGACCACTACTTTACTTTGTGACGAGGAAATGCTTTAATCCATGACACTAACCTAAATCAATATCGGAATCGAATCGAATCAAATCTTGATAATCGATTCTGAATCTTAAGAATCGGAATCGAATCGATTCTTGACATTTGAATTGATCCCCAGCCCTACAAATTAGCACGTTAATTGCGTTTAATTAATTTCAGGCATATTTAGGCGATTATGTTTTTTAATCGCTTAATCTATTTTTTAACCTCTAACTTTACTTTTTCTGTTTGCGAGTGCCTTTATTTTGAAATCTGTGTTTGTGCAGTGGTCAGTCCCACCTTGAAGTGGACATTGATTGGCTGTCACTGTGTGTGGGCGTTTTTATCTACGCTGGTAGAATCCCATTGTAGCTGGACAGGTGGGGGGAGTAGCGGAGAAGAGAGGTGAGAATGGAGCAGCACGTGAGAGTTGTCGGCCCCGTGAATGAGGGAATTTACATTTCTAAAACGCCCCGACGGCACCTTTTTGATAAAGGTAGAGGGTTATGTATTTTTTGTGGTAAGGACTTTTTTTTTTTACCACAGTTTAGCCACATAAAGCACCCGGTCGCGAGCGCAGCCACAGCTAATGTTAGCAGCAACGATGTTGCCACAGCAACGCTGCTCCACTAAACTGGAGGAGAGCACCGCGCATGCGCACGTCTGTGACAGAGAGGTGGAGAATGTTCCTGCCAAGTGGATGGAAATGACTAGGACTGAATCTGTTCAAGTCTGTTAAAAAAATAGGCATGTAATTACTTTATAAAGCCAATTTTTTTGTTATATAACAATCTTTTGATCTGCCACAATAAGGTAATGAATTCAAAGGAAACACCTCAATTCGAGGGCTTTTCTCAGCAATTTTTAGGGGAGATTAAAAAAGAGATGAATTAGATGAATTAATTACAGATCTTAATTAATCTCTCCATTTTCTTTAATCGCTTGACAGCACTACTATTAACGTGTTATTTATTCTCCAGAAATGTATTTTATCACACTCAGGAAAATAAAACCATCAAATTACCTTGATGTTCCCCTCGGCTGATCCGCTAATGAAGCAATCCTCAGTGGGATCAACAGCCAGAGCTTTGACTGGCGAGTCATGAGCCTGGAAACTCTGCCGCTGGTGCCGGTGGGGAAGCTCCAAGACGCTGATCCAGCCTTTCCTCCCGCCTGTGATCAGCAGCTGCTCCCTGGGGGCCATCGCCAGCACGGTGGCACCAGACTCGTGACAGCAGAAAGCTGGAGAGAGAATGTGACGGCAGGCAGGAGATGAGACAGAGGGGAAAAAAGCAGGAGGTAGAAGGTTGACAGAGTGGTTAAAGCAACTTTGTCTTACAGAGGCATTAAAAATATTGTAAATGAGCAGATTCTTCTAAAAGGCTGCTACAAGAAAAATGCTTGTAGTTGTGCCACATCTTACCGTGTACAAGGCTGTTAGCAGGAGTCACTAGTGTATCCCACAGACAAACATTCCTGTGGAGACAAAAAATAAATAAATTAAATCCCAAATTACAAAGCACATCTTCATCACAGGATCATGCATCTGTCTGGGGGACTCGTCATCTTCACATGCTACATTAGTGACGCTAAATTTCAAACACGTAGGCATGGCATGAAAAACAGGCGAGTAAAAATATCTCCTTGAAAGTGTCAGGTACCTGTTGTCTGATGAAAGCCCTGCAGTGGCAATGAGGGAGGAAGATCCCACGAAGACAAAGTCATGAGCCGTTTTGTTGTGGCACTGCAACGTCTGCCAGAAAGAAAAACAGAAGGCAATCGATGGCTTGAGAAGAAAACAAAGGGTGATGGTGAGGAAATGAAAAGACGGCAATCAGAAAAATCTATTATGAGTATTATTCTACTTTTCTTTTACCAGGTAGGGCTTTGGTGCGTTCCCACTCATGTTGGTCTGCCAGAGACTCAAACCCCCATCAGCATCTACAATACCAAACTGCATAAAACATGCAGACAACAGATGTTTAGTCCTCGCAGTAATGGAGTGGGAGTTATTCTTTGTTTTGCAACACACATTTTCATCGTTGGGTGCTCAACCGATCATTGAGAACTAGTGCAACCTTCCGGTGATGTGCACAGCGCTAAAATTATCTCAGAAGTCCATGCACCACTTACATAACTAAAATCAAGGGCTCTGAGTGTACTGTGTGTGTGTTTTTTTTTCTACTTCCAGAAGTTTATTTTCCTGTTTTAGCCAGAAAAAGCAGATAAGATGGTCCTGGCACAGGAAAGTACCATCTGAGGGAATTATCAGCTTGAAGCGAGTGCCCGAGTTCAGAAGCTGGCTTCACTTAACCGAGTAACAACCTGTGCCGAAGACAAACTTCCCACTATGGTTTGTGTGGGAATGCTTGTAAAAAGTGCTTTTGAATTTGCACGTTACATGGATAGTCTGGTATCTGTGTGATAGCAGTTTACAGTTTAATGTGTCCCCCTTCCCAGGACATATGGGACACAACCTTGTTTCCCTGGTGGTTGAATCTTATCCTGGTGACTCTGGAGTTGCCTGGACTTCTGAAGCAGATGATCTGCTGGGAGTGACCCCACTCAAACATCCTCACGCTGCCGTCCTGAGCACCGGTCAGGTCTGAACCAGGAGAAATAACATCAATAAATAAATAAACTGTCAACAAGGCTCTTTTTCTGGTACATTTCAGGGAACATTCAGGTCTCAACATGATATTTTGGCATTTGTTTGTTCCAAAAATTCATCCACTGCATAATTGATAAAGGAAACTGTTATACATACTTGGAAAGGCTTTTTATTTATTAATTAATTTGTTTACTTTGACATGGTAGGAATTAGCATAGCCTACAAACACCACACAGCTGCATCCTAAAGTTTGCAGCGTGAGAGCTGACATCGACTTTTCCAAATCAACAGCAGCACTGGAGCCAAAAGGACCAAAAAAACAAAAACCCCAAACATTTCCAGTTGTTGAATATCTACATAAACTTTTCAGGCTATGTAGTTACGCAATGATGTCTGGATTGCACTTTTAAGAGGCAGATAGTTGTCTAATCTGCTGGCAGATATCAGAGTTGTACTTACAGTACGGAAGTGTGGGATGGGAGGTCATTCTTCTGACATTGTTGATATTTCTCTTGATCATCTGGGAAAAGGAAGGAGAAGGGAAGAGTAGGAGGAGAAGGATTTCAGTGGAAATGGCCTGATTCATTATGTTGAACAATAAATAAAGCTTAACAAAACTACACACAGAAAAAAAAGTTATTGCCTGAGGTGATGGAGCGGGTTATATTTTAGGATCTCAAAGACAGAAGGTTGGAGGACAAATCGGGACAAATCTGATCATATCACCACACTATGTACCACAATTGGCATAATTGTGGCAGAAAAGAGACAGAGAAGGCAACGAGAGGATTAAAAAAGAAAAAAAAAAAAAAAAAAAAGGTTTCCTGCCTGCACGTCTGCATTCGGAAGGAATTAAAACGATCGCATTGCCTCGGTCTTTGCTGAAATAACGTAGGTAATTTGCTGTGAAATTCTTACTTTACAAATCACAGACATGGTGCATTTGGACAGGATTAAGATCACAGATGTCCTATGCAATTATTACAAATTACCGCAGGTCCCCAGATCATTTTAATCTCCTGCGAATGGGGCATTAAGGTCCATTATGGAGCTGACAATGATGTAACTTTTAAAGGTGAATGACATTGGAATCAACTGAATGAATAAAACACAGCGTTGAATTTAGGGACATGAGCAGACTTTGAAGAGCTGTTTGAGAAATGTCATTGCAAGGACATAAGAGACCACTTTAGGAATGAAGGGTATGACTGAAATCTGGTGAAAGCATTCATCAAATGCATGTTCAAAAAACAAACATTATCACAACCAATAACTATAATTTCTGTGACACCTGAACTAATTCATCTGGATTTACAGTACAGACCAAAAGTTTGGACATCCATCTGGGGTATAATCATGATAAAATACTGCGCTTCAGACGCGTTTCCATCCCACATTTTGCCCAGTGAGGCTCATATTAACAGCGATATCAATTCAGAGTCTTTATTTTCCTCATTATTGTCTCCAATTGCGTTCTCCTCCAACCTTCACATGGCCTGACTGGTTGGTAAATTAATTATGAAGCAGCGCTCTTGCGCTCCACTCTGCCTAACAAGAGCCATAAGTGAGCAGGTCGGATCAACATGACTCACGTTGCTACAACGGGGAGGAATCAATCTCGTTTCCAACTGCTATCCTCAAGTTTCTCTGTCGACTTCAAAAAACCCTTTTGTTTTTTGAAACTTTTCCATAACAAAAAAGCAACAATAAAACCAGAGCTGTGGACTAAGTATCTAACAACCAGTTAATAACTACGTTAGTTCCTATGTGAGTCAATAGAAGGAGCTGACGTTAGCAAACACAATGCTTTTGGCAAACTGGGTGCAGATAAAGATGAATTATTGATGTAATTCACTTGGACTGCTTTGAGTACAAAGAATATCAGATGTAGAGCAGCAGACAACATCAATTCATTTGAGCAGTGAAGAGTTTTATACATGTAAAGCCAGGTCATGTTAACGGTATGGAAGCTGATGGGGACCAACTCTATGTTTTTAACACGATGTCTCACCGTAGCTCCTACACTGAAAATGCTTAAACCAATGTCCATTCAAGTTATCCTGCTGCCTTAAAGTTTTGATGATTGTTTAATAATGTCTTTGCAAATGTAAAAAGGATGAGTTTTAAACAAAAAAAAAAGTTTTCATGGACTTTTTTCAGCTTTCGTGTCATTGTTTTAGATTGCTGAAAAGACCTGCATCACAAAACAACGTGACAAAGATGCTTAGAGACATTTTACTTGCATATTCATAAAGAAGTGCTGTAAAGACAAACAGCTGTTCACACAAAGATAGAAGAAAAACACATTCAAGTGCACCAGTTATTTCTTTTATCCATTAAGTATAAAGCTTTTTTTTTTATGAACACATCAAATATATTTCTAGTTTGTTACAGTATCCAGTCCAAAACCAGAGTAATTTATTTAATTTTGTTTACTAATGCCACTTTGTCACTTTTCTACATTTCAGATGACACAAACCGCTGTCTTGTAATCAGGAGTCTTTTTTTTTTTTTTATGTAATTTTAAACAATCTCTTTCCAAAATCAGCTGGTGTTTTGCATGTAGTTATGTTTAACTTCCTGCATGTGTTATGTTCACAAAATGTCATTTGGTGTCAAGCTGGCCAACTGAGTGGCTGTCAGATTGTTCTCGGCAGCCATGAACAGTAATACACATGTTTCTTGATGAAGAAAAGTGAGGTCCAACTACATGAAAATGTTCTCCTAAATGTACAGGACATCATTAAATGGAGCGTGATACAGTCTCTGGTGTACATTTATCAGATAACATTTACAGACTTGCATGTTATAAGAAACAAATGCACATTTGGAGCTTACCACAGCTGCACCTCTGCCTGTCTGCATGCTCCCCAGCCAGGGCACGTTGATGGGTGTCCCAGGGCTGCTGTGGGTGTAAGGTGTTGTGCCGTGGAGCGTGGCAAAATCATCACGTGCATGGACGACCAGGAAGTCATCACCACAAACACTGAAAAGCAATAAAATAGGTATTAAAAAAAATTAAATAAGATGATGGAGGTCACCAGCTTATACTACAGCAACTGACCGACCTCAAATACATAACCAGCAACATGTAAGAAGCACGAAACATCCACGATGGCAACTTCCTGAAAGCAATCTCAACATCATAGAGTGACTTTTGGGATAACTAAACTTGCATCAGAACTATGGCAAGTTCCCACAAGTACACAAACCAATCAGCTTCTAAATTTTTTGAAACAGCCCTTTGAAAGATTGCTTGTATCCTTTATAAACATTAGAGATTAGATATTTCTTGCAAGCTTTTATGTTTGTGCTGTGTAAATTTACTGAGCTGTGTGACTATAGCAACACACGGTGAACCAAAGACACTGAACAACCCAGTTTAGTTCTTCTGCAGTAAGTGTGAAAAGGTGAATGGACAGAAGTTTCAACAGGTGCATTCAACATGCAGGTTGCTCTCTTACCCTTTGGGTTCAGCATCATCATCATCAATCCACGTCAGGATCTGTGTGGCCAAGATAGATGAAACATCCAGCTCCTGAATGTCATGGGTGGACGCCATGACTAAACAATTACGGTTTGCCTGGGAGGCAGACAAAGACAGGAAGTGAGGAATGGGACAAGCGGAGGACAGAGGGCCAAGTAGCGAGGAAAATAGGCTCAGTCTCAAGGCGCCTCCGCATCAAACACGATTAATCTGTCCTGTGCTCAAGTACGACCGACGCGCCTTCCAACTCCCCTGCTGGTCAGAGCTCATATTAATGTTACATATCCAACTATGTTAATGTCATTATCAAGATGTCACTTGTATATACTCGGGGGGGGAAGGGAAAAGAAAGAAAGTGTGCTACAGCTAACTTCACAGTGGGATAGTTTTAGATACACAGACCAGTCATTCCATCTGCAGATGGCAGATCTGCCCCATCAAACTTTAAGGTCACGTTGAAGATTTCATGGTGACAATTTGCAGTGGATTTGAACCTTGTGTAAAGACGTCGCCGTGAGCAAACTCTGAAACATTCGGAAATCCACAAGTGACATAAAGACCCTTCTTCTGGCTACACGTTGCCTTTAGTAACAGAACTATCCAAGCATTTGCTTTTGAACAACAGCCTGAGGGTTGCCCTCTTTTCTACATCGCTGAGAACACAGCAGCAACAGAAAAAAGGCTGCACTCAACCAACTCGGAAACACTTCCTACTGCTAAACAAAGAAAACATGGGCTCAGCAACAATAAAAAGCCAGGGTGTTATGAAACAGTAGCACCCCCAGCCATAGGCGTTCCACATCTGTCTTTAACTTGCATTTGCATTAGACAAAGAGAACTGATATTGATTCATTAGGAATATTCATTAGGAATTCCTGTTTGAGCAGTACCCTGAAGAAGGCTTGCGCCGAAACGCGTGGGTCTCTGCTCCCATGTTTTTATACGTATTAGCCGTGTTTCAATAAAGGCTTTTTAATATTTTTCCACAAGAAGCGTGCCTTGGACTCTCCTTTTTTGACTAGAACTGATATTGCTTTGATACATATTTTAATTATTTTAATTTGATAAATAGCCTGTTACAACAGCTGAATATTTCTGCTCCAAAGAAACTCCAGCAACATAAAAAAAAAACAAAAAAAACTGATGCACCAACTTCTGTAGCACTGATGCCTCCTAACATTGCTGAGAAATTTTAATGCGTTTTAAATAAAAAGATACGTCTTATGCCAACTGGATAAGCAAACGTGTAAATACTTTATTTTTCCTCATAGCAGTTTGTATTATTGGTGACATCTCAGTAAAAGGGTTTCACCTTGTTGATGGCAAAAGCTGTGATGATGTCAGATTCTTTGTGGATGATGCGTGCTTTTCCTCCAGGCGATCCCAGATCTGACTCAGTCTGCAGTGAGGAAAGCACACAAATATATATATATCACCACCATGGACATCTAATATTACAACAAAAACATTGCCAAACATTTCCTGCAGACAAATTACAGCCACAATCTCCATTACATTTCTTTTTAAGCTAAATGAAGCGACAAGAGAGCTGAACAAATGCAGAGGAAGAATTTCATAAATCAAGTTAATCCTGTAATTTTTAGCACCTCGGGCTTCTTTGTTTGTGTGTCCTGCCTTTAAGGTTTAGAAGAGGAGATAAGGCACATCAAGCCATGCTGATATCCACAACAGCCAATATAAAGAATTCTCCCCCCAATTCGCAGCATGACAGCACTTTAGCAAAAAGCTGGCTCATGTACTGAACCATATAGATTGTGTTGGTTGTATGCAGCCCTGCAGGCTATATTGTAGCTCTACATATTGTGCTGTAGTCAAATTCTGATGCCATACTTACTTAAGATTAGATTGAATTATAGTCTCCATTGCATTTACAAAAGAGGAAAAGATCATGTCTTTTTTATGTCAAATGGGATAAATTGAGACAAAACTTGACTTGCAGAATTCTAAATATGGCGTTTTGCCATTTTCACTGAGCACATAATCCCTGTAGGATGCAAATTCACTGCGACAGCTTTGGGCCCATTAACATGAAGCTGTTCAGCTTCATAGCTCGTCCTCCCAAAGACTGGGTTAATTAACTCAGAGCCAATTGGAGTACCTACAATGTGTCAGCTTGCACAGTGAGGAGCCAGAAAATTAGAAAACCTCTGCACAGCATCAGCATACCATGCAATTTAAGATTTATAGCTCACATCTGCATGAATATTTAGACACTGGAGAGCAAGATTAATATCAAACTCTGACAAGAACATTCAGGGTTCATGGCCCTAAAAATAAATGTTCTGCAATTCTGACAAGATCGCACTTATGCAATTTAATACAAGACTTGACAAGTTACATTTACTACTCAGGTGTAGTTGGCAATCACATGGAACATGATGTGTATATTTCCGCATGCAAAGAATTGTAGTTTTATCATGCAAACGCTGGTGTGATTACGGGATTCATCAAACAGTACAATACCATTGACTTTTTGGCTCCAGTTCAAAGGTTTGCTAATAAACAAAAAAAGCTTTACAACTGCAGACACATTCCTTTTCTTTCCTTTTAATTGATTTATTTTTTATAGTGACTAATTTCATCTGGAAGGACTGTGCCAATAAATCAATTTCAGTCAAAATTACCCTACTATGAGATATGTGATGTCTCTTTATATACAGGATACCACTCAACAGGCATGTTTTCCTTCCAAGACATTCAGTTATCATAATTGTTATCTCAGTATCCATCACTGCAGCACCTATTAAACCCATAAGGGAATAGATTATCTGGTTATAATTTCAAAAAATGAAGAATAAGTACATAAATAATAAATACCAAAATATAAATTTAATTTTTTTTTTTTTCATGTACAGTACTGCAAAAGATACTGAGGTTTGACACCAGGTCCATTACAATCCACCATAAGAAATAATTGATCTTGAAGTAGCAGTACCTGATTGTTTCCTGTCTCGTCCAATCCTGAATATTTCAGACTGTCGGTCTGGTCCTGAACCCACATTATTGATTGGGGGAAGCAGCATGGGGGTGACCCGCACACAAAACACACAACAACCAATGAAAAACCATGCAAACATACACGGAGACTGGATTACTGTGATGTTAATCAAAATGTGTGGAAAACATGCATTTAGAGAAAGTTTGCACATCTTGTTTGCACGCAGAATAAAAGAAAAGACTAAAAGGGATGTAAAAGGGAAAAAAAACAACATAATTTTTCCAGGGGGGTACAGACAGACACTGTAGACTCTACCATTACAAAATATTTAAATATTTAGTGACTGTTATAACAACAAGCCTCATGCAGCCGGACAGCAGACTGTAAATATTGTCCACCTGATTTGTGCCCGGTGTCTTTGTGAAGATGTTTCGAATGAAAGTCTCCTGCACTTCCTCCTGCTTCACCAAATACTGCCATAAACGTTTCACTGGCAGCGCTGAATGGTGGCTAGTTCTGATGGGGGAAAAAAACAAACAAAATAAATAAATAACGATAGCACCACAATGTTTTTGTTTAGATTAAGGTGTTTAAAGTGTTTAAACCCTTTCAGAGCCTATGTCTCATTCGCGTAATGAGCTGGCTGGAGGGAAAACGGAGGAAGCCTGAATGAAAATAATTATAGTCACCGGTGTTTAGTGGGCAATATAAAAGTTTTAAGATGTCATCTTGTGTTGTTGGGTGCGAGAACGGCAGAATTATTGCTAATAGCTCCAAATTAAAATTCTATCACATTCAAGCTGCAACTCCCTATTAAAAAGAAAATAACTTAAGCTAAAGGCGCTAAGGTAAAAAGACCGGAGAGAGGCAATTATAAAAAAATGCTTGTGTCTGCAGCACACACTTCATATCAGGCAAGTTAAAAAAACTGTTATGTGTATAACATAGCATGTGGTGGTTATCCCAATCAGAAACTGCTTGAGGTTGCACTGTGTGGGGTCTGAGAGAAAATGACGTTGCAAGTGCTAAAACTCAGAGCATCCATGTGGCATGACTCACTTTGGAAATTTTATATAGATTACTGTACTATGGAATACTGAAAAATTAACAATCCCTTCAGTGTTGGTATTACATCTCAGTCACTTATTTAGCACTTTCCGTTTTCTGATCTAGGGAAATGGTTGTGCTGAGACAAAGAGCCTCAAACAAAGTTCATTTTCTCCATAGTTGTTGGAAAGTTCTAGTTTACTGTCAGAATTTTATACGGTGTGGCTTTGTAAAATGAGTCAACCATGGTGCAAAAGAAGAAACGGGTATGGTTTGCTACTGCTATTCAGATGTGTCAGTGGAAAATGTGACACGGATAAATTAATTTTCATTTAAGTGGGGAGTCTTGGATTTGAATTCTCACTGGTGATACCATGAAGGTTAAGTCAATTGCTATGTAGGTTATGGTTATGCCTATCTACATATGCAGTGGCATATTTTTAATTTGAATGGATATGCCTAACAAACAAATTTGGATGTATACGATTCTGTGATCGTACCTGAATGGGGTGTTGGATGGTTCAAACAGGGCTTTGTGTCGGAGCAGGGCAGGGCCAGGTGTGGGGGTTTCATCGTGGAGCTGAGTGGAGATATAGTTTGAAGGGGGCCCCCCGAAGATCTCCAGTCTTTTCTGCAGCACCTGTTCCCAGCGCTGCAGAGTTTTGAGCACAGCGTGACACAGAGGCGAGGCCACAGGCAAATCTGTGTCAAAAAGAAGCAGGAACATGCAAGCAATGAGGCAAAAAGGTTACCAAAGACAGACGTAAAGGAAAAAGGCATTATTTTGTCTCTGTAGAGGATGTTGGCACACTAGTGGGTGTGTGTTTTGGAGTTTACCTAATAGATCATACCCTGCCACTGGGTAAAAGGACTTGAGGTTGATCAACACCAGTTGAACCATCGTCAGCCGCATCAAACACCAACTTGGAAGGAAAGAAAGTAATTAGAAATCAGATGAGTTCTGAAGCTCTCACTTAAAAACATTCTGGACATCAATTTGTGTTCAGACGCGGAATTTCTAGGCAACAAGCTGTAAACACATTCAGTTTTAATCAAAGCATCTGGGCTTGATGTGAAGATGAGTCACAGTAAGAACTAATATCCGTTCAGAACAGAATCTTTACCTGTAAGAGTTGTGATTTGAATGCTCTCTCTGTGGAGAGTTGGGGTAAAGCATGTCTTCATATTCATCTTCATCATCCTCATCTTGGCTGGCCTGGCTCTCCTCAGAGTCATAATCAATTCTGTTTTCTGATGTGGACAGTACCGGCTGAAAGGCAAAATAAAAAAAAATTAAGAGGACAAACACACACAAATATTATTTTAATATAATCATGATGCATTTTTTTTCCATCAACATCATCCCACTAAGAGATAAAATACGTTTTTTTTGTGTTTATGTCTTTTGTTGTTATTCTGGATTACCTTGGCGATAAAATAATCCCAAATACTCAGCTCTGGAGGGACAAATTGTTCTTTGAAGATGGAAGGAACTTCCTGCTCAAAAACAGTAGCGTATTTGGGACTGGTTAGCCCCTCCCGCTCCATCCCAGATTCTTCCCGCGATCCACTGCGTCCTGAGAGAAACCTGAATCGTCTGGATTTTCTGTCAGAGCCACTTGGTGAGGCTGGGGAGACAAGAGCTAGGGCTTAATCGGCTTCACCAGTTGAATCAGAAACACAAAACATGGTCATGCCCAATCTGACTAGTTTGACCAGACTAAATCCAATTGATTTTCTGGGTACCTTAACTAGTAGACCGAAAACTTGACATTTCAAGACAACTACCTGGCGGGGGTGTTATTATTGGACTGCTGGGTTTCTCAATAACAGGGATCCGGGCGCCACCTCCAAACACTGTCACCCATAGCTTGCTGTTGAGCGGGTGGGCCACGATGCGAAACAGTTCATTGCTGGAGTGAGTGGCCATGCCGTGAACAAAAAGGCTGAGGAAGACGGCAGTCAGGACCTCACACAGCAACACAGCTAAGCCTGGCTGGCTCTCTTCACCTGCTGAGCTCAACAGACGAATGAGAGAGGCGATACCTGGACAGATAGATGAATAAAGAAGAAAAAAAAAAAAAATCACTTCAAATAGTAGTTGACCTGGGCAAAAAAATACCAAAAAATTCAAAGCACTTGTGATCACATGATTAAATGTGAATATGGCTGCCTGAGTACAAACTATTTCCTATCAAAGGTTAAGAGTTAATTTTCACAATGATTTAACTATGACCTTGCATGTTTTAACCAGAAGTGTCTCTAGTATTTACACTGACTTCATTTTCAGTCATTTATTATGGATAACTGTATAAGAGAGTTCCTTTAAGGGGACCAGAGTCACCTAACAACGTTCATCCTCTTCACTGAAAACTAAAGGGGCATTCTCATGATTATATATACACACATACACAGGTGTGGGAGTTTCTGTAATCAAAAAAAAACTAAAAAAGAATTACAGAAATCTCAAGATATTTGCATTCCTTCTTAAAAAGGCATACTTCAGGAACATGCTTCAAAATCGAGTCATCTATTCGGTAAGGGATATCGGTGGTGTCAGTTGCAGATTTCTACAAAGTAAGGATTTCCATTTGTTATTGTTTCAATGTTAATATCACAGGAATGCATTTTACAGAGTAACAGACAAAAGCATAACAATACTGCTCATAAAATGTGCCGCAAGTATGTAAATAACAGTTTACATCGATAGGAACAATTGTATTTGGAGTTGAATGTCTTAAACAAAGAAGGGAAATAAATAAGCACTGAAGCAGACAACCTCATAATGGTTTACTTTTTTTTTTTGACATTTAGAAGAAATATTTTTCTCAATCAAGCAAAAACTGTTTGTTTTACTTGGCTTACCTGGCCACTGAGCAGGAGAAGTGTTTGGCTGAACAGACTCGTCCATGCTCACAGTTTTGTGTGGCTGCTTCTGAGACAGCAGGACACTTTCATACACAGTCCCTGTGAAATGGTTTACATGACTGTGGAGAAAAACAGGGGAAAAAAAAAAAGAAATAAGCCTCACACAGTCAGTATGAAGATACAAAGCACCATTTATATTTAATACATAATGCTGTGCTGAAAAGTAATATAAAAAAATTGGGTTAGCTTCTGTAAATATGTAGTTTAAAAATATCTCTGTTTAAATTTTTTAACTTTGTTCTGAATTCTGGGTTGTTGTCTCAAAAGAAAGAGGCGAGCCATCAAGCTACGTTCTGTCAAGACATGAAAAAATAAAACGCTGAATTTCAGGTTATCCGCCTGTCTATGCTGTTTGGTATCAGAAGAAATCCCTCATAACGAAGGAAACGTCAGTAATCAAGTTCTCAGGTCATGCTGCTTTTAAAACACATGCATACACAAAGACATGGAAAGTTGGACAGGATTTTTTCTTTTTTCCAAAAGAAAACGCAGAATACAGAGTGATTAAGTCACCAGGGAGTCTATTAAGTTTCTAACATTGAGTAAGTCCCACTTTGGGCTTCTGCGAAAAAAAGAACCCACATCAAAACGAATGCAACAATCAAAGGGAACATCATTCAAAGAGAGCAGCAGTCACTGTTCCTGAGGCTTTTCTCATAAGTGTCATCCACAAAGCCACACACAAAGTGCACATGCAGAGATACGGTAACCTCCAGGGCTTTGAGGCTACATATTACACATGCTGGTTATTTAAGACCAAACCAAATTAAACTGAAGTCAATGTACAAAGGGAAGGGAGAAGAGTTATATTACTATTAAGAAGGAAAACTCAGATTGCACTAAAAAAGAAAATATTCACACTTTTATGCTAACTCCCACCCTCCCACCACAAACAAAAACATTTCATCAAACCTCTGCTGCAACACACCAGGAAACTTTAAAATTATAATTACCATAACAAAGAGGGTGTTAAATTAGAAATAACTTCACTAATTTAGTGTGATTGTTCAACTCCCATAAATATGTAATAATGGCTATGCTGTGTGTAGATGTGCTGGTGACTTTTAAACAAGTGTTTTTGTTATTTAATCACATTATTTGTTGTTCAAAGTTTGAATTCCAAGGTTAGACAACTTGCAGTGACAAAATACTTTAAAGGTGTCCCTCTCGACTTTAAAAACCTTTTTTGACATTTAACCAAAAAAACTCATTCTGTTCTTTGATGTTATAGGGCAGTGGCTTAAGGTCCCAGCTTGGAAAAGCATTTTGTGAAGCATGACGGGAACTCGCAAAAAAAAAGCCCCAACAAGGTTGGAAGTCAGGGTGTTTATTTAAAAAAAAAAAAGAATCTTGTTCACATTCATCCATCCGAAGTTTAAACCCGACTGTACAGCTGTCACACTGACTGGAACTTAGGATCCATCAGTTTTAAATAAACAATGTTCCTACCATCTGCAAGACCCCAAAGTATACTTAAGCATTTGAAATAAGAATGACAAACAAACACTATCCTTTCACCTCTCATAATTCATATTCAACGTGATCAAAACGCACAAGTGACTGTCATATTCTCTGTTACCAAACCTCCAACCTTTTTCCCCACTATGCTTTGCTTCATAAAAAGAAAACAAAGAATATAAGATTATCGTGAAAAACAGTCTCCTCTTTGGTTACAATTGCAGTGTTTGATTTGAACTGTATGAGCGCAACGTCTTCTAATTTCTCCAGCACCAGTAACCCTAGAAATATTTTCATCTTACACTGGATGAGCTGATTCAAACTTAAACATGAAGACCAAGAATTAAGTCAAATAATGTGTCTTTAATGTAAACTTCAATATGACAGAAAATGAAAGAACTGATGCATTAAGCTAAAAACCTTTTTTCCAACAAGGCTGCACAAGTCTGAGTATTCAAATAGATTTTGGGAATTGTTCCTTTTGACAAGAGCAGATGTGTTTTCATGAAGCTGCCAAGAGAAAGAGTGGCACCCATTGATGCATGATTATTCTAAGTAGTTCTAGTTGAAAGAATGTATTGGGAAAGCCATCACCATAGCAACCAAGGAACTGGAGAAAAGGCAGGTCTGACCATTTTCCTCTCTACCTAGTTGTACTCACAACATATGTCTGACAGAAATGATAACGGATAAAAACCCAGTCGTCAGAAGCAAAACATTTAGTCACTGAATAGTCTGCTTTTGTGAGGTAAACATGTTTGATATTTTTAGATTACACTGCAAGGTGTCTTTTGCCAGAGAAAGAAGCTTTATACACCTTGATGATTGATTTCAAAGATAAGTTGTTGTTATGCTGTATCAATGCCTAACAACAGAGGCTTCAGTCCCTTTTACTTTAAAAGCAGCCTTTTACTTGTGTAGCTAACATTACATTGATCGTGGACAAAAAACATTAGTGGTTTTTGTTGTGAAGAAAATACAAAACAATTCCTAAGTGACATAAAACATTTAAATGATTTTGCCATGACTGAATAATCATCAGTGTAAAGAATCATTTCCAATTTATTTTTGAACAGTGAACTTAAATGGAAAGCAAACAATCAGGGTTCCCACACATTTTAACCAACACATTTCCATGGCTTTCCCATGTCTTGGCAGCAAGTTTCCATGATATACATGACCTTTAAAACATCAATGTATGAATGAAATATAGGAATAAAACTATGTTAAAAGTCACCACGTTGGAGATCTAATGAAAATTATGGTTTTATACAAAATAAACATTTGTTTAAACTAACACTGATATACCAGCACTATGGTGTAGTATATGTTGTATAGTAATCTAATATAACTGTAATAACTGTAATAATAACCGATCTGCATGATACGCAAGATGCTAGGACACAAGACTTTTCCATACGAAATATTTATTGATCAATTTTAAATCTACCTTATAGGCTGTTTTTACTAAATGTTATCATTAAGTGAGAAAAATAAATTCCATGACTTTTCCAAAACTTTTGGGGTGAACTTATGTTTCCAAAACTTTTCCAGGCCTTGAAAATGACATTTTCAAAAATCTATATTTGAGGAGAAATTATTATTTACAGAAAAGACAAAAAAAACAAAAAAACAAATTGGTGAGTAGATTTAACAAACGCTCAAGAAAAACACTTACCTGTATCTGTGTCCGTCGCAAAGACATTGATATATACAAGCAGACAAGGAAGCAGCCAAGGTGTGCATCACGTAGATCTGAAATAGAGGAAGAACATGGGCAAGAGTCAACTTGGAATTAAGATGGTGTTTTTTTGTTCTCTACCATATGTGTAAAAATGGTTGCTTGTGATGTCAAGTTAGATTTCTTCCTCTTTCAGCAGTTGGGATTATTTTGCTTTTTCAACATAGCATGGTTTTGGATCACCCTCACTGCACCCTAATGGTAAAGTATGAAGAGGATACAAACACAACATAATCAAGCATTACCTCTACAAATGCAACGTAATCCAAACATTATCTCTAGAAATGCAACCTAATCCAAGTGTCGCCTCTATAAATGCAACCTAATCCAAGCATTATCTCTAGAAATGTAACCTAATCAAAGCATCACCTCCACCGCATAACTGTTCTCTTGTACCAATCAATTTGTGGATCTGCAGATACTGATATTGTTTGCAGGAAAATTATAGCTGCAACAATGCGTCGACGTAAATCGATTATGTCAATTAAGTAACGCTTCAGCTTTGGGACTTTGTCAGGGAGAAACCCAACAAAATGGTGCTCTGTACACTCAGTAAAATCGAAATAGCGTATCACAGCAGCAAAACTGCCAGGCACGAGCCTCTCAAAACAAAACATCCTGTGGTTCTCAAACGTAGTGACGACGCTACAACAATATAAGCATTTATCTTATTTTTTCACATTTAAAAGTAAAGAACTGTGAGAATGGTAAAATGTATTATTCATTGGCATTTAACAGAAAAATGTTTCAAGATAAATCAAAAAAATAATTGTTGGAATAAATCGACAAGAAAATAATGTTAGTTAGTAGCAGCCCTACAGGAAATTGGCTCCATTAAATTTAAAATAATGAATCACCTACAAGGTCAAAATATATGCATTTCCAGTAATAGCATCACCCCTTCAAGTATTAAATATTGTTTTAATGAAAAACTGTCATTCAAAAAATCTAACAGTACACCAATAAACTACACTCGTAATTTGAATGAAAGAAAATAATCAACTGTTTTACCTCATTGTCAACAACATCAGGATGTGGTGGAGAGTCGAGTGAATTGATGGTCTGCAAGATATCATGAGTCAGGTTGGTCAAATAGACGATGGGATTGGCCACAACTGTCTTTACATTGACTGTACAAGCCATGAGAAGAGGGATGGAGCTGGGTTGGGAACTCAGTGCAACCACCGAATTGAAAGAGTCATCCTGTGGAGAGAGAAGAGATGGTAAGAAGTCGACTACAACAAACTTAATATCAGAGGCCCACATGAATGGAAACAGAATAAAGTGTACAAATTGATCATATATTAAAAATAAATTCAAATATTCACAGCTATACGTTGGGACACATACATTACTGGAACTTCATGCCACACTAAAACCACACAAAAAAGAAATTCAAAGAAAAGAAAAAGGAAATCATTCTACTTTATCATTTCCTCCCAAGAGGATTAAAATAGTCGCTCACAAAGAGAAGAGGAGGAAAGCTGCTTTGAACGTTTCAAACAGCTGTCTTTCCACTAGCTATAATAGAACTGAACCAAGTGAATGGAATCGGGATGAGCCAATTGCTGGAAATGTCATACAGGATTTCTACAAGATCATTCTGGTCTGTGGGGGATTGACAGATAAAGAAAAAGAAAAGAAAAAAAATTGCTATGAAGGCGATGAGAGGCTTTGTGTGTGCTACATTACTGAACATAAGTCTGTATGCTCATTTTCTTCACCCTTGATGAATCACACCCAGCTGCCACTAACCTACTTAACAAGAACTTTCCACACTATTTTGAAGTCAACACAAAGGGAATAAAACAAAGAAAAGAAAACCCTCAACAACAATCAGGAACTATACAGCTAAGGAGAAAATAAAGTTATTTCATTTTAAAAATCAGAATGGAAAAGTAGGAAGCCTCCCCCTAGTGCATACTGACTGTGCTGAAGTAATTCCCGTGTTGGCTTATTGAGCTGTTTTTGTCCTTAAAATTTTATTCCAATTTGTAATAGCCAAAAGTCCACCCCCCCGTGTGTGTACATGTGTGTCTATCCTGGGAATCAGGTTGCACTGACTCAAAAGCTTTGCAGATAGCTTCATGTGCACATCGCTACTAATCCGCTCAGTATCCTTCCTTTGAGAGGGAGTATGATATCAGTTGAGTGAACAACTTTGCTCTCAGGTATGAACCAGGGGTAGCTAATGGCCATCTTCTTCTTTGTGATGGTCACAACCATGTAATCTCTCTTTAAACTGATCAGTGCCACAATATAACCATGTACAGCTGTTAATGTAATTAAATATTCTTTTTAAATACACTCAAAAAAGAGAAAATATTCTGTAACCACAAAATAAATAAAATAGTTCTAAGAACATTGTAAATTTAAACCACATAAAACCTGAAGAATAAAAAACATTTTAATGGTCCCATTTGTTCAAATTAAGTTGTTGCGAATTGAACAAAAAAAAAAAAAAGAAGAAATGAGGGTAAAAAATAAAATAAAACCAGTTACTGCTAATTTCCTAAGCAATTCTTTAAAAATATCCAAGCAAGCCTAAAAATATTAGTTTCCAGCAGGAGAAACTAAAGTCAGAGAAATGTGGTTGCAACTGGTAAACTGTCATGCTCTGCCTATCAGGGTTCTTTAAGGTGCATGGTGCATGTTTTATTTACCTGGTGAGACTCTTGAAGCAGCAATATAAGCTCCATGCGTACAGAAGCCAGTCCTCCACCGTGGGAGCCATGTAAGCTGCAGTAGCTCAGAAACATTCGGAGTAAAGGCTGGTTACTCTGCAGCCACTGTCTCCTGCTCCTGTGGCCATCACCATAGGGGCTCCCAGACTGAAAACATTTGATTTATGCATCATTTTTAATATGGAGATCTGTAACTATCCCAATGTTATCTAACTGGCTAGTAATGAGACAAAAGCACAGAGTGATCTACTAATAAAAACATTCGTCTTTAAATCACATAATCTGTAGGCAACTCTTGGTCTTTATAATGCAATTTTTATGCTTTGTGCTTTGATTTTTTTTTTTTAGCTAAAAAGAAATAAAAAGTTGGCCAAAAGTAGGCAGAATGTTAAAATGGGGTTTCATGCTTACATCAAACAAAAAGGGCACAATCTCACATTTTTTACAAATGTCACAAGACGGTGCACTTTTCTAAATTTATTTTCATCATAAAAAAAGCTGGTCCATAATGCCCACCTGTTCCTCCTCTACTAGTCCAGAAACTGGAGTATCACCTTGGGAAGATGACTCTGGCAAGCAAGGTTTATAACTGCAGCAATGCTGAAGAGCCACAACCTGGGTGGAAAAGAACAAATACGAAGAAGAAAAGAAAAAGTTCATTGTGAAGTTATACTTTCTCATCTATGCATGAGGGACTAAGCTAAACATATTAGCAATAAAATGAACCATTTGCACATGAGAGAAAAACCCTGGAGCTGTAACCAACATGATGTTTATAGGAGCTGACAGATAAATTGTTCAAAAAACAACATGAAAAAAAGGTAGAAATAGGTATGAGCTACACAATTCCACTGAGAAAACTTAAGGACAAAATTTGGTCTGTAAATCGTTAAATGCAAATAGATTTGTACCTCTCTTTCCAACCACTGGCAGAGCTGGTACCGGAGCTTCCCTCCATCCAACTCGTACCCCGTTGACAGCGTGCGCAGCTCATTGGTCATAATCTTCAAGCAGGCAGTGAACTTGAGCTGAGCTGCCAAGATGTCATCAGATGGAGCAATGCAATCATCATCGTCTTCAGTCTCCTCACTTATCACTCGTTCCAGCCCTGTTGACATGGCATCCTGCGCATCTTGAAACACACTGCAGTCTGTAGTTCTACCGCATTTCCCTTCTTTCCTTTCTTCATCAGCCTCCTGATCATCATCATCCTCATGATCCTCCTCATCATCATCATCATCATCATCTTTGTCGCTGTCCCATTTCAGCTCCAGGGACTCATCTGGAACGGTCAGTGATGGCTGACTCCAATCAAAACTTAACACTGAATCTGAGTGACTGTGGGATAAGCTGTTTCCTTCTGACTCGTAGCCGTTCAGAGGCGACTGCGGCCAGTTTGGGTCCGATGCTTGTCCGTTCCTACTCCCAACACTGAGCTCAGCTGCAACTGCCGTATCCTCCTGGTTGGAGAGTTTGGAATGCTTGTGGACTTTGGGCATCTTGGAGAGAACTTCGAGTGCTAGCATGGGGCAACCGGCATGCAAATGTGCGTATGCAGTAGTGAAAAACAGTCTTCTCTCATCCAGGCTGATGGAATCAGCCCTGCGACCTTCAGCAGTCAGGCCAACTTTAGCTTTATCTGAGGAGCCAAAATGACGGCGAAGGAGTAGCGGATGTGTACGGAGGTAGATGTAGAAGTTGAAAACCTCTGGGTTACAGGGAGAGACAGCAAAGGAACCTGGAATGTTTGGAAAGAGACAGAAACACAAAGAAATAACTTTTATTACTCGATCAAAAACTGAGCTAGAACTACACTGAAAGAATCACTGCTAACCTTCAAGAAACCTTTATGCACTGTTTGGTGACTTAAATGTCAACTGAAGTCAGAGCTATAATTTAAAGCAAAATAACTTAAGTCAAGAAAGTGAAGCACAAATTTAATCAAAATAAATACATAAATCAGAGGTATTGCAAAATCAGACGACAGCTTGTTCCTTATAGCCTGAGCAAAAAGCATCCAACTTTGATGGAGAAGAGCAATTTTCATGTTTAAGTTGAATTTACCCCCGCTGTAAGTCAACCAAGAGTGATTTGACAACATGAATTATGAAACACATATGGGATAGGGATATCAATCTGTGAATCATTAAGCTTTTAAATCAAAGTAGGGTTCATATAAAGTTCAGGTCTTCATAGATTATTAAAGTGTTGTATTCGGATGCATGACGTACTCCAACGAGGTATTAAACAAGTCGTGTTTCCATTTCCCCTAGATCTGCACAAAGCTCAAATATCACAGAGAAAAACCTGTAGTGGAAACGCCTCTAATCTGAAAAAATTGCCAAATATCGCAAAAAACCTTTCAAACTTTCACAAGGTGGTTATCAGACATGTCGATAATCCAGTTTATCGCAAAACTGTAATGGAAACGCTTTTGCGCATTTACAAGTCTCCTGCAGCGTCAAAATCTAGCTCCGAGCTGGTTTTGGCCTCATTAATATGATGTAGTAAAAATGGTTGCTTAATCTTTATCATTGTGCAGTTACCACATTACGTAAGGGCTTTGCCCTTCAATAACCATTTGAATGATCATCTACTGCCTTCATCAGTCAATCATTTTTGCAACAGCAGTGGTGGCAATAGTTTGTCAGACTAAAGATGTTTTTTTCCATCTTCTTTGAAGTCAAGATCTTTTTCATAGTTTTGAGGAAAAGTCTTGCAAGACGAGATACGAGAAAAAACTAGGAAGAGTTACGCTCATAAGGAAAAGACCATTCAATGGAAACACCGACACCCGTCCAACCCCCGCCACAAGCGCTACCTTTATCCCAGATCCAGAGTTTAAACACAGGTGGTTTTAATATGTGGATTAGCCAGCATAAGCGTTTTTCTGTCAAACGGGAAGCACATAAACCAATCAAGAATTCTGTTTTACTATGGTTCCTATCTATTACTGTGCATCTTCCAGTTTCCTGCCTGCAATACAATTTGCTGCATACCTAAAATAATGGATATTACTAGGGTAAAAAAAGAAAGAAAAGGAGTACCCGTGTCACATTTACTGTCAGGGGACCCAGAGCTTTTACAGTTAGCAGGCTGCTCGATTAGAGTGTCCAAAGCTCTGCTGTAGTCTTCCAGGATCCAGTGGGCTATGCTTCTTAGGAACGGATCTGGTTGGGCTGGAATCTGAAATAAATAAAAAAGAGGAAGTGTTATTTTTCCTCCAACTGAAATGTGAAACCAGAACAATACTGGATAGTCAAATAATATAATTTAAAGAACCAAAACACCAGCTATTGTGTCTGGAACAGATGCAAACTGGTCACCTGTTTGTCTTGTCCCAAAACATGCCTCTGGAGGATCTTCTTGTAGGTGGAGGCAGTTTCATATTCTGACTCATACAATCTAGAGATGACAAGGGCCAGCTGCAGATCCTGCATTTTCTCTAAACACACCTGCAGTAGGAAATAAACTGTTCAGTTATTTTAAATTGTTTTAAGCCTCTAGTGCAGGATGAAACAGGGAAATGCAGTGACCCAGTAACATTTAATACTCCAAAATCTTTTTTTTTTTTATATGCAAAAGGAAATTGCCCAAAAACCGTTTTTTTTTTTTTACATCATTAAACCCTTCCACTGAATAAAAAAATAGGAGAAAAGTTAAATCAGTGTCATAGATTATCAAATAAAAATGAGAAATACTAAACTTAACTCATACTGACAGCCTGGTTTCTTTCTTAGGGTTTTCAAGCTTAGAGGTGACAGTGCAGTTGAAATAAATCCTTTTTGGAAACATTTCATCAAGTCTATTTTCCACTTGCCTCCACAGCATCCTTGAGGGAGCCGGCTAGAAGAAAAAAGGCTGCAGAATGCTGGAAGCGCTGCTTTCCCAGCAGGGAGAAGGCATTTTTCAGTGCTGCTTTCCTCCACCTGTCCTCGCTGAAGTTGTTGCGGAAAAAATCTGTCATTTTTGCATTCTTCTGAGACCTGGAAAAAGAGGCAAGTCACAACAACACCGGGCTTCAATAATCCAACAGGACTAATTTTGTACAACAGCAAAATGCGAATCCTAACATATTTTCCTACCTGTACAGTCCCCAAACCACTGCCTTCTTTTTCAGAGCTAGGTAAAATATAGCTGCATCCAGAGGATCATTGTTTCTCTGAAAAGAGGTCTTGGCAACCTGACAAAAAACAAAACAAAGAAGAACACACATTCAACTAACACCTGTTTCTCTGCCTGCAAAATGTATCTAAATAATGTAGCTGTTATCTCAATACCGTGTAGCTTTATGGGTCATTTCAGTGAGTACCTCGCTCTGCAATAGCAATGCATTTTAAAGAAACCTCAGCAGAAATGCATTTTCAGACACCTGATGGCATTTCATTGAATAAACTGAGCACTCAGTGCCAGTACATCGGGCCGATGTGTAGAACTGTGAAGTTTATCTTTAAACGATTCTGAAGCAGTTTTATCTCAAGAAAAAAAAAAGTCAATTTTGATACAAGTTGGCTCACTTTTGGTTTTGGTTCAGTTCAAATAACATTTCACCTCCTTGAAAGAGCTACAAACAAAATTTGCAAGTTTTTTAATTTCTAAACTCCCATTAAAAAGACATAAAAATCTATAAAGATGTTCTGATAAATATTCTTCCCTTCTGATACCAATTCTGTCACCAAATATCATTCCCATACTAGTCAGACATTATGTCAGAGTTCCAAATGTCTGTCATCAGGCTGACTGCTTGCATTTTATTTTAGCTTACTTGAAATGTATGGGGTGAAATGTGAGGGTCTAGGGTGAGGGAAGTCTGGGCATCTCTCCTAAGACTGCTGCTCCTGCGACCCGGTAACAGATGAGTGATGGATGGATGGATGGATGGATGGATGGATGGATGGATGGATGGATGGATGGATGGATGGATGGATGGATGGATGGATGGATGGATGGATGGATGGATGGATGGATGGATGGATGGATGGATGGATGGATGGATGGATGGATGGATGGATGGATGGATGGATGGATGGATGGATGGATGGATGGATGCAGTGTTGTGCAAGTTCATACTTCTGATGAACTAGTTCAAAGTTCAGTTCACATAGTTTAAAAATGAACAGTTCACGTTCATAGTTCACCATTTTCATTTTGAACTAGTTCAAATTCAGTTCATTTCAATATTATTAGGTGAGAAGTACGAATGAAAATGGATGGATGGATGGATGGATAGATGGATGGATGGATGGATGGATGGATGGATGGATGGATGGATGGATGGATGGATGGATGGATGGAAATATGTTCAGTCGTACAAGGTTTAGGGAGAATAGTTTCACAGAAGCATTTCCTGCCCAGTCAATTGTACTGTGACTCCAAATGATTGATTGAGTGATAAAAGAAGTGATCTAACGATAGAAAGGGACACCATCATCCAGGACAATGATATCCACAGTTTTGCCAGTTATTCGTCTGAAAAACAAACTCCAAAGGCTACTGCTGTGGTTCCTCCGTCTTCTCCTTTGACTGAAGTCGTCATACTCTGTCACCTGACGATTCCTTAGATACTTGAAAAGGCTACTTGATTTTCATTTATTGATATTCACCATATCATTGGAAACCGCTGTACGTAATGAGCAATCAAACGTAAAATAACATCATATGACTGACATAATGCCAACACTAGATAGCTAGGTCAGTCCAACTACTGACGTGCCACTGCTTTTCCACCTGCCAGCTCAACACAAAGTGGCAAGGCATTTGTTTATTTCCTATACAGGGTCTTGGGAGTCTGGTAGAGCCTATCCCAGCTCAATGCAGGCAGAAGGCAGGGGTTCACCCTGGACAGTAATTATTGTAGTACATTGTAGCACACTCACACCTTCAGCAAATTTAGAACCATCAATCTACCTAACATACATGTTTCTGCACTGTGGGAGGAAGCCAGAGTACCCAGAGAAAACCCACACAAGAACGAGGTGAACATGCAAACGCCACACAGAAAGACCCCCGCCGGGCCCGGGAGCCAAACCAGAATCCTTCTTGCTGTGAGGCAACAGTGCTCCAATAGCAAATATTAATATTCAATTCAATATTATGCAATTTCCTCTGCTGGTTTTTGTGTATCCTTTTATATCATATCCTTATTTCTTTTTACACAATCGGTGACAGGTTCTGATGCCGGTACGGGCATTGGAACAACACTACAAAAATAAAATTATACTTCTATTGATTCATGTGCAGAGAAATCCTTCAATCCATACACTACCAGACCCTCGACGATATGAAAGTTGTATTATAACATCAATCTAAGAATACTATATCTAACTTTTTTTTTAAGTTATAAAATACACAAGTTGCAAATGTTTAAGTTAGATACAAATTAGACGCAGTATCAAAATTATATATCTGATTTTTGAAGATAAGTGAGTATGAAGTGATATCATCTGCCTTGCCTTCTCAATACACCTGCGTAGCTTGTCGGTGCTGCGCAGCCACCAGCCCACGCCCATGGAGCGCAGCTCCGGCCAGCCGGGCTCTCCCTTCTGCAGGGCCGGCAGCATGTTCAGCAGCTCCTCCTCGGCGTCAGAGTGAAAGGCCCAGGCATAATGACATGTTGACAGGCCTGCACAAGGAAGAACATTTCACAAAAAAGGTATCTTTTCACTTATTATAGTTCAATAATGAATACAGTAAACTACAAGCGATAAAACATCTGCATCAGCATGAATGAGTGAAGAAAAGGGATTCACTACGAGTCTCCTCTAATAGCTACATTGTTGAGACTCTGCCCAATAAGGTTTTCTGTGGGAGGAATTGTAGATAGCCCAGAGGTAACTTTATTGCAGTAGTTAAGGATGATGAAAAGACTGTGGGCTTGTTCACTTCTCTCAAGAAGACTTACAGTGAAGAATTCACAAGTGAATCCATAATTAATCTTTTTCTCTCTGTAGCTTTAGAGTTACTGCCCCAATACCTCAATGAGCTCCTGAACCATATCGGAGGATGTGCGGAGAGCTGTCTCTTTATGTAACGGAGCAGAAACTTCAATACTAATTTCAAGAGCACTTTTTTTTCAGCGTATGAACATTCAGTGAATGACCAGTTTATTCAAACCAAACTAAAATATGAAAACCATAAATGTACCTTGCCGTAGTAGCTGTGCTCGGTGCGCTGGAGGTAGGGAAGTTGAGAGGAAGGTGTGAAGTCTGACAGCCAGCAGGAACTTCAGGCCACATTCATCCAGTGTCTCTCCTCCTGTTTATCAGTTACACTCAGTTATAATGGCTTTTTCAAATATGACTTTAGTACAAATATAATGTAGAACAGAAACCAAATGTATTACATTTCCATCCCTTAAAAGCAACAATGCCATTGTGTTCCTGAAGTACCTTTGTTCTTGCCCTGGTTGTCCTTTAGATCGGTGCTTGTAGTAGCAATGGTGTCTGCTAGCGCCATGAGTGACATCTGCTCCATTCGCGTTAACCCAGGTAAACTGGAGTGGAGGAGGTGGCTGGACAGAACCTGGGCATGTTCTGGACCAAAGTCTTTAGGGCTGTACTGTGACAGGTCTATAACCTAACAAAGGAAATAAGAGAGAAGACAGTTTGTAGAAATCCCTGTTGTCAAACAATCAACACGGCATCATTTTAGCAATGCATCTCCTCATATTTTTCATATCCTCATAGGCTCATGATAAGTTGCAGAAAAAGCACAATGAGAGCTACAGTCTACTCCCATGTTTCTAAAAACTAAACACAAGGCAAAAAAAACTGACCTTATTTCCTGTTTCCTCGTGATCATTGTCCAGAGGGTCCAAATCCACCATGTTGGGTGTATGAAAGAGCTCATCGTAAGCATCAGTCTGACTGGAGCCATGGCCACTGTCTCCACTAACACTGCCCCCTTTATCTGCACAAAGTAACAGTACTAAGCTAAATAATTTAAGAAAACCATTTTCTATACATTAATTTAAGGTCATTATACAAACTCCTGTTTTCCAAACAATGAGGAAAAACCAAGAGATCACAAAACAAGAGACACACATGAGGTAAAGTGCTTTTGTAGAAGAACAAGGGTGAGTTATTTGCCCTTTAATTCTCCTTACACTGCACGTTTTATACTGACCAAGTTGTGGTGTGTCTTCATCGGCTGCCAGAAGGGCGTACAAAGGCAGGGGAGGGACGGAGCTTATCTCTGTGTAGTCAGGACTGGAACTCTCTGCTTGGCTGAATATCTTCTGGTCCCTGGCTGTGCTGCCTCCGACACTAATGGTTCGAGAGCGCAGGCGTTTCTCTGGATTGGTGTTGCTGTCTTTAAGTGTCACAATTTCCCCAGCAATGCATTTCACCAGGTGGGAGAGGATGGCTTTTGCACGGTGGACCTTAAGACAGATAAATGATGCATCTATTTAAGGTCACTTGTTTTGTTAAATAAACTTAAAGTAATGTTATGATCTGCTTTCTTTTCGGATCTTAAAGGATTTGTCTGTGGGATATGAGCTGGTAAAGCTGCTTAAAATAAAGTCAGCAAAGAGTTTCCAACCATTTGCTTTGCTTCTCCGGCCCAAAAACATGCACGTAGTCTGCAATTTACTGTTAAGTTAATCCATTATCTCGTTCCCTCTAGGGATGGGCAATGACCCTTCAGATATTTGAACAACTGTGGAATTATAAGGAATCAAATAGAAAGCGAAACAGCAAAAGCAGAACACTTTGATACTGCCAGATACCCATGAAACATTTGGGTATGTAACCTTGGATGTTTAAGGTTTGCAAATAGGAGAAGCTTGTAATACAGAAAAGTGCAAACTACAAAAAGTTCCATGTGGAAAGAGAAAGGCGTAAAAATAGGTCCAGAGCCAACTATGACAGGTAAAGGTTGCACTTCATAGTGAAGTGCCCCACTTGTCAGTAGCCCTGGAGGCTGTGAGGCACAAACATATGAGGTTCACAGTTGAAATAAATCTGCAGAAAAAAGTATGTCTGGACAAGTTCCAGGGAGGTCTGTCAGACATAATCATAGCTACTGGGCATTGCTTTCACTCAGCTGTATTTAGAATTTTTATGTTTCAAAGTGCGCTTAAATTATCGTCAGTGCAAATATTTCATCAGTCTATGAAATAGTTGCTTCACTGATACATTTTGAGCTATGTTGCCAATAGAATTGCATCACCCAAGAACATGATTGAAAAAATATAAATATCTATATTTACCTTCCCTAGGTCCATGAGCTCCAGTAACTGTACAGGATGGTACTGGGGTAGAGTTGGAAAGAGTTGATGCGCTGCCTCAAAAAGCCCAGAATCTTCCATCTCCACGGGCAGGTCGTAAGCTGTCCTTTTCCCACTGAGTTTCTGAGCCAGGCTCATCATTGACCTCGTTAGGGCCTTTTTTGGAGGGGCTAATAAAGATGTGGGGCCCACGGAACAGAGGACGTCCTCTTGGCTCTGTCTGACGGCTGAGGTTATGGAGGAAAAGCTGCTGCTGATGTCTGTGTCTTGAACAACTACGATGTTAGGCTTGGGAGGGACCGGGGGTTGCCACTGGGAGTACACGTGCATCTCACAGTCCATGCCCACTACCAAGATCCCATCTCGTACCCAAGAGAGGGAAACTGGGATGGGTAATGAGCCTTCAACAGAGGAGACCAGATTGACTGATCGAAGCAGAACCAGGCGAGACATACTTTGATCTCTACTGGCATCAGAAGACAGAACCAGCTCTGGAGGCTTCCCAGACAGACGGCCGTACATGTAAATCTTTGTCCCAATACCAACAGTCAAAATGTGAGACCCATCCTCTTGGGAGACCCAGTCCAGGTGAACTAGGCTCTTATTAGCAGACGCAGGGCAATTCTCATTGGGTACAGAGAAGTCTATATTAGTTGGAATAGTGACAGTGTTCGCTGCTGAGGTGCTAGCTGTGGGGTCTGTGCTGTTCAACACTATTGTCTGCTCAAGAATCCACTGTGAACCACCAGTGGAGTCACACTGAAATATGCTGATGTAGACCAGTGGTTCTTTCGCCTTCATTAGGTTCGGGCCAACATGGAGAATTGGGCTGGGCTGTAC